>NC_057715.1:6297630-6326905 GCF_004010195.1 Chiloscyllium plagiosum | reverse complement strand
CTTTTCCCTGGGGTGGGGGAGGCCAGAACTAGAGGGCATAGGTTTAGGGTGAGAGGGGAAAGATATAAAAGAGACCTAAGGGGCAACTTTTTCATGCAGAGTGTAGTACATGTATGGAATGAGCTGTCAGAGGAAGTGGTGGAAGCTGGTATAATTGCAACTTTTGAAAGGCATTTGGATGGGTATATGAATAGGAAGGGTTTGGAGGGATATGAGCCAGGTGCTGGCAGGTGGGACTAGATTGGGTTGGGATATCTGGTCGGCATGGCTGGGTTGGACCGAAGGGTCTGTTTCCATGCTGTACATCTCTATGACTCTATGACTTCTTTCCATGTTTAAAATACCCTTTCAGGTGGAACAGTAATTGATATGCCCTACTTTCAATTGAATGTGCTCCTCCTTGTGCAGTCTGTTAAACTGAGGGAATGAAAATATGGACAGAGTGACTACTTTGCAGAGCATCCTGATTTACAAGTGTGACATCAAACCTCCAGTCGTTTGTCATTATAATTCTTCAACTTGTTTACATGCTGACTTCTCTAACCTTGGTCTTCTCCAACAAACACAGAAAATGCTGAAGAGACTCAACAGTCCTGGCAGCATCTGTGATGAGAAAAACAAAGTCCGATATAAATTTTCTTCAGAAGTAGCTTTTAGTCGGTCTCTCGCAGTCATCAAAGGAAGGTCAATGGAAGTTTCTACAATAGGACTTAATTTTTAGTCTTCACTATTGAATGCTGTGTTCAGCAGATTCAGACTGCAGTCTCTACCACTACTTTATTTCATTTCCCTTTGCAGCTATTGAATGTTTATTTCTTGAATACTCTCATTTTTAATTTTTTTTGATGGCAACTATTCTTCAATCTGTCATTCACATCTGTCGACTCGTCTTTTGTTTCTTTACCTGTCTGGTTATCGATTCCATTACTTAGTCTTGTGTTGTATAATCCCTTTTGCCTCCCCCTTTAACACAGAGCTCAGTCTATATTCATTTTACACCCTCCCCTGTTTTAGATACTTAAAACCTATTGTGTTGTGAACTATTACTCTGTTCTGATGAACAGTCATCCAGCTGATCTGTTAAGTCAATTCCACTCCCCAGAGGAGCAGCATTATTTCTGGAGCTTTTCCCAGGATTTAAAATTTTGAATTTTCTCTACCTCGTGACATCAATGGAATATCCATGCAGCCAGTACTTTTTGGAAAATGTTAACCCGCCTCTGACAATTTTGGAAACAAAAATATTCAAGATTGTTCCAAATCATTTAAATCTTTTGTTTAACCTGTGCTGTTTGAATTATCTGACATTCCTTGGATACAAGTTGAGCAAGCCTCCTGCTTTAAAATGCATGGAGGCCAAGAGCTGCAATCTGTGAGGTAGCAGTCATCCACAGTTTTCCTGTAGCACTCGAGACAGATAGGAATTCAGCCACCATAGCTGGTAATGGTGTATGATTTTTACTACAGTAAAACATATTAGGATACTTCACAGGAGCATAATCAGATAAACGAGGAAATGACACTGAGCCAAAGAAGGAAACACGAAGACAGCTAATCAAAACTAGGATAAGGCAACAAGATTTTTTTTTTCAACTCCCTACAATGTGGAAACAGGCCCTTCAGTCCAACCTGACCCTCTGAAGAGTAACCCCCCAGACCAATGCCCCTAACACTATGGGCAATTCACCTGACCTGCACACCTTTGGACTGTGGGAAGAAACCCATGCAGGCACAGGGAGAATGTGCAAATTCCACACAGAGGCTGGAATTGAACCTGGGAATCCTGGTGCTGTGAAGCAGCAGTGCTAACCACTGCGCCACCATCCCACCTGTTTAAGGGTCATTACCAGAAGGAAAGAAATAAAGAGAGAAATGTGGTGTAGGAAAGGCATTCCATATCTTAGAGTCTTGACAGTTGATTGCATCACTCCTAAAGATGCTACAAGGTATGAGTTAAATAAAAATAATTTAACCTTTCCAGCTATCTTGTGCAGCAAGTACAATGGTATAGGTAGTTCTAGCTTTCATTAAAATGGTTCAACAGCCAAAATTATCTATCATCTATTCTAATAATCTCTGAATAATTTGGAGAGAAGCAACCCAGCTGGAAGGTGAAGTTGATGAGCAATACTCCAAATTGAGTGTTGCAATTCCTACAAGAGAACCATGAATCCTTAGGAATGCAGCTCTCAGATTAATTTGTTACTAATTCTTGGCTTCAAAGAAATTTCAGGAGAATAAACTTTATTTATTACAAGGAGCTATTGAACACCTCCTACTGGTTGAAGTTCCATTGAGGGGTCAATCCTCTGGATACGAGCTGAACAAACAGTTCTGTAACCATTAAATATTGAAGTAGGAAATATATCAAATAAGTTGCTGCTTAATAATAGACAAGAACGAATGATGACTTAAAAGTTTTGAATTACTGAATAGATTGCATTCTAAATTATTAAGATGTAGAATTCTGCATGAGGCTCCTCTAGGAGTTGTTTCATGAAGTTAAATGGAAAGTTCTGAGGACATGAACTGAATTATTTAGTTTTTCAGCAGTTGCCTTTTTTTAATAAATGTCTTGTGAAAATCTGTTTAATCACAGTTGTACCACCCATGTGTCACCACCCTGTGCACTGCCTGATTTCACGATTATGGCTCTTAAAATTCAGTAATTAGTTTTCACCTTCAGCAAAATTAACAGTACCCCAGCAAGTTCCCCAAATTGCAGAACAGATTAATTCCATTATTTCTATCCAAATACATTGTAATATCACATATGTCTTTGCACACTGAATTAAGTCTTTGTTCAGTCTTCTCCGCACAAACCAAAGAATACACACCACAACAACTTAAACCCTTCAACCCTATTCCCCTCCATCCTCAAACCCCAATTCCAAGCAAGAATTCCTCTTTTATGACAAAATTGAGATTAAGCATTCAGTTGTCCTTGTCACTAGTGGACCTTGCCCAGTCTACCAAGCTAAACCCTTACTATTTAAATGGAAATACTGTGCAGGGTTATCGAGATTGGCACCAGGCCAGAATGATCACAGAGCTGGTGCAAGCATGATGAGTTGAATGAGCTGCTTTTGTGCCTTAACAGTTCTGTGATTATAAGTTTACATATGTCCAACATATCCAAGTAATGGCATTTATTTATTCAGCGCTTTTAGCATTATTAAGTACTTCAACACTTTTCATGGAGTATAGTCAAGCAAAGGAGAGGAACATAAAACACAAGAATGTGAGTGGGACACACTCACATGTTCTGACTGCAATTATGCATGCTGCATTGAGAATTCAGGCACCCTTAAAAGGAAGAATGTGACAGACCCACCCGGGGTACAGTGAAAATTTTGGGAACCAGCTTTATAATGTGACAATATTTGTAGCGATCATGTTTGTCAATGACTCAGTGTTTGCACAAAATGAAGAGCTGCTATGTGCTTATGGCTTCTATTATTGATACTTTAAACATCTGGGTATATTAGGTGTTAGCAACTGCAATTTTTTTATTTCCCCAAGAAAATATTGAATGGGTGTTTTAAAGCAGCTCCACATGCTATTGTAACTATAGGGTCCCTGTGTTCTGAACAGGATGAGTAGAAATGGAAGTGTAATGAGGATATCATCAGCCTGGAGACTGAATAGGGAATAAGGGTTCCTGGGGAGTGAATGGGGAATGAGAGTTCCTGGGGAATGAATGAGCGATAAGGGTTCCTGGGAAATAGTTGAGGGATAAGTGCTCCTGGGGAGCAAATGAAGGATAAGGATTCCTGGGGAGTGAATACGGTATAAGTATTCCTGTGGAGTGAATGGGATATAAGTGTTCCTGGGGTGTAAATGGGGGATAAGGGTTCCTGGGGAGTGAATGAGGAATAAGGGTTCCTGAGGAGTGAATGGTGAATAATGGTTCCTGGGAAGTGAACGGGGGATTAGCATTCCTGGAGAGTGAATGGGGAATAAGGGTTCCTGAGGAGTGAATGGGGTATAAGTGTTCCTGGGAAGTGAATGAGTGGTAAGGGTTCCTGAGGAGTGAATGAGGAATAGCGGTGTCTGGGGAGTGAATGAGGGAGGGGTAAGGATTCCTGGGGAGTGAATGAGGGATAAGGGTTCCTAGGGAGTGAACGGGGCATGAGGGTTGCTGACTGTCAATGATAAATAAGGGTGTCTGGGGAGTGAATGAGGGAGGGATAAGGGTTCCTGGGGAGTGAATGGGAATAAGGGTTCTTGGGGAGTGAATGAGGGATAAGTGTTCCTGGGGATGAATGGTCCTGATGAGTGAATGTGGGATAAGGGTTCCTGGGGAGTGAATGGGGAATAAGGGTTCCTGATGAGTGAATGTGGGATAAGGGTTCCTGGGGAGTGAATGGGGAATAAGTGTTCCTGATGAGTGAATGTGGGATAAGGGTTCCTGGGGAGTGAATGGGGAATAAGGGTTCTTGGGGAGTGAATGAGGGATAAGTGTTCCTGGGGATGAATGGGGAATAAGGGTTTAGATCAGAGTGGTGCTGGAACAGCACAGCAGGTCAGACAGCATCCGAGGAGCAGGAAAATCGACATTTTGCGCAAAAGCCCTTCATCAGAAACCTATGGGGAATAAGGTTCCTGGGCAGTGAATGGGGAATAAGTGTTCCTGGAGAGTGAATGAGGGATAAGGGACTTGGGGAGTGAATGAGGGATAAGAGTTCCTGGGGAATGAATGAGGGATAAGGGTTCCTGGGGAGAAAATGAAGGATTAGTGTTCCTGGGGAGTGAATGAGGGATAAGAGTTCCTGGGGAGTGAATGAGGGATAAGGGTTCCTGGGGAGAGAATGAGGGATAAGAGTTCCTGGGGAGTGAATGAGGGATAAGAGTTCCTGGGGAGTGAATGAGGGATAAGTGTTCCTGGGGAGTGATGGGGTATAAATGTTCCTAGTGAGTGAATGAGCGATAAGAGTTCCTGTGGAGTGAATGAGGGATAAGGGTTCCTGCAGAGTGAATGAGGGATAAGGGTTCTTAGGGAGTGAATGAGGGATTATGGTTCCTGCAGAGTGAATGAGGGATAAGGGTTCCTGGGGAGTGAATGAGGAATAAGGGTTCCTGGGAAGTGAATGAGGGATAAAGTTTCCTGGGGAGTGAATGCAGGATTAGAGTTCCTGGGGAGTGAATGAGGAATAGGTGTTCCTGGGGAGTGAATGGGGAATAAGGGTTCCTGAGGAGTGAATGTGGGATAAGTATTCCTCGGGTGTGATTGGGGAATAAGGGTTTAGTTCAGAGAGGTGCTGGAAATGCACAGCAGGTCAGGCAACATCTGAGGAGCAGGAAAATCAACATTTTGGGCAAAAGCCCTTCATCAGGAACCTATAGGGAATAAGGATTCCCAGGGAGTGAATGAGGGATAAGTGTTCCTGGGGAGTGAATGTGGAATAAGGATTCCTGGGGAGTGAATGGGGAATAAGGATTCCTGGGGAGTGAATAAGGGATAAGGGTTCCTGGGGAGTGAATGAGGGATAAAGTTTCCTGGGAAGTGAATAAGGGGTAAGGGTTCCTGAGGAGTGAATGAGGGAGAAGGCTTCCTGGGAAGTGAGTAATAAAGTTTCCTGGGAAGTGAATGAGGGATAAGGATTCCTGGGGAGTGAATGAGGGATAAGTGTACCTGGGGAGTGAATGGGGAATATGGCTTCCTGGGGAGTGAATGAGGGATAAGGGTTGGAGGACAGTTTGCTCCTGGGGATGACCTACCACTGCCTCCATGGAACAAAATTAGAGTCTGACAGAGCATTTTACACTGAAGTTGATCTTCTGAGTTCAGAAATTTCCCGACTTGAGCTATCTGTCACAGTGGTAAAAATACAGCCTATTGTTTCAGATGTATGTCAAAATTGTGTTGTTCAGCACCCTGTTCTGAATTTATAGTTCACCCCTAGCAGACTTTCTCTCATTACAGCTCTTACATTGTATACCTTGTAATATCCCATGCAAACGCTTACTTACATTTACAGCTTCCAGATACCTTCCACTGGCTTGGCATCCCATCCATCACCTTATACGTTCACTTTGTCCACCTCGGCACACCAAGGCTATTGAATATCCCATCTGCAAAATGTACTGAAACAGAATTGCCAAGTATAAACATGTACCCTCAACCACCCAGAAGGTCAAAAGCAGCAGACGCATTGGAACACCACGAATTGCAAGTCTCATCCAAGTCCACATTCTATCCTCACCTGGAACTATATCACTGCTCCTTGATAGTCAGTACAAAATCCTGGAACTCTCTCCTTAACAGTGCTGTGAATGTATCTTTCACATGGACCTCAAGAACATGAATCAAGGGAAATTAGGGGTTGGTAATATTGAGCCTTGCCAATAATCCTCACAACCCTTAAAGAAATTTTTTTTAAAAAGGCTTCACAAGTGAAATCTTTGCAGCAAATTGTAAACATCTTTCCCTCTGTGTGGACTTCAAACTGAGGGTGCAGGTGTATTTAAATGCCTCAAAACATCAGGGATATTTTTGGACATTATTCTGTGGAGTTGGGAAGAAACAAATACCAGTGATTTTCTGACAATAACATCATTTGCCTGCTGCATGAACAACAAATTAGCTGATACGACAGTTCTGGCCCAGAATGCACCAGAGGTATAACAGTTGAGGGCAGTTTGATCTTTAAAGGCGATCATGTTGCAAATTAGCTGCAGATGATCTTGACTCTGCAACTGGGATTTCTGCCAAGATGGAAGAAGTGATTCGTTTCAGTCATTGAGAGATAGCTGTGTGAAGTTGGGTGACTTGGTGCTGACTAATACAAAAGCAAAATACAGGAGACATTGGAAATCTGAAAAAAAAATTCATATGCTGGCAGTTTTCAGGAGGTCAGGAAGAATCTGTAGAAAGAGAAAATGTAGTAATGGAGTAGAATCCAATGAATTGGAAAGTTAGGGGCTAGATTGGAGTGGGCAGGGAGAAGCACAGGTTGGGCACACTTAATTATGAGGGAGGCAAAATGGTGACAGGGTGAAAGTTGGGAAGTAAGTTGGTGGTGGATTGTGGTTCCCAATAGGCTACTTTTGTACATGCTGTGCATATTCATTAAAAGATACTCTTGCCAGATTGAATTATAACTTTGCAATTAAGTCAGCAGCATGCAAGAAACATTTGACTTCAGGTTCACAACTGGTGAAGCAGGCGAAGTAGTTTTTCGGGTGGTTTTGAACTGAGCAGGAACCACTTTCCTCAGATTGGGCGACTTTGGACCAGGAAGAGAAGACATTTTTGCTTAGCTAGGAAGTTGGGGCATTGCTGTTCATGGGAGGGTGAGTGGGTCATGGTGGCCTGAAGAAACGTTGTCTAGAACAGAGGGAGAGAGCTGCACAACAGAGGAAAGGTCAATCTTTGCCAAAGGTAGCTCAAGCACGAAGATGGGTGATGAAAGGCAGATCGATTGTGAGGTTGGGACAGCTGAGAGCAAGTCAAGAGTGATCAGGTTGACGATTGACAAGTTGAGGGTATTGAGGGGTAGGTTCAGGCATCAGGGGTGTGAGGGTATACGGCTAGATTATCAGGGGCCTGCTCTAGGTTAACACAAAGGTGACGGTGGATGGCTCAATGGTGACAGGTAGGACTAGATGGATGGAGGGAGGGTCAAGGGTGATGGAGGGAAGCTGAAAGGTGACTGAGGGAGGCTGCAGAGTGGTCATTTGTAACTCAAGTACCAGACTGGGAGTGTTCAAATACAAAGTTAGAAGAAGTGGCTGGAGACTAAATTTAGTGAAGAGATGGTCACAATATATTGGTTGGAGAGAAGGATGTGGTTGAGACACAGCAATGTGCTCCCAATGATCCAATTGGTCAAGTATGGAAAGCCACAACACAAAAGATTTAAGACTAGAATTAGTCCTAAAAGCAGAATATAGGGAGTAGGGAAGCACACTGGAAAGTAGGACCTGAGGAAGGAGTCAGAGGAAAGTGTGCTTCCAATTAAACCTGTTGGACTATAATCTGGTGTTGTGTAATTTTTAACTTTGTACACCCCAGTCCAACACTGACATCTCCAAATCATGACTACTTAAGGCATTGTGCCTCAATGCATGGTGCATTCAAAATAAAGTGCTTGAATTAATTATGCAAATAAATGTAAATGTGTATGATATAGTTGGGATCCTAGACATAGGACTGCAGGGTGACTAGAGATGGGAACTAAACATCCAGGGTTATCATCATAGAATCCCTGCAGTGTAGAAATAGGTCAATTGGCCCAAGTCCACACCAATTCTCTGACTCACCCTCTCTACCCTATTCCTGCATTTCCCATGGCTAATCCACGTAAACTACACATCCCAAGGACACTATGGGCAATTTTGCATGGCCAATCCACTTAACCTGCATATCTTTGGACTGTGGGAGAAAACCAGAACACCTGGAGCAAACCCACGCAGACTCAGGGAGAATGTGTAAACTCCACACAGTCACCCGAGGTTGGAATTGAACCTGTGTCCCTGGTGCTGCGAGGCAGCAGTGCTCACCACTAAAAAAGCTTAATAATTGTTTTAAAATTTACAACTTATTTATGCTTACATTGCCTCCAGGTTATTGTCTAACCTGGTTCCCATAGAGTGTGTGTACTAGAGAGACAGTTTTCTTAATTCAACGTAAAGTCTAAACAATCCGGAGATTCAGATGTCCTCTATTAGAGCACAGAACAGTACGCAATGCAGGCCCTTCAGCCTTTGACATTGTACCAATTTGAATGCACATTCATGATTCTTCCTTAGCTGTTTAACAGCCAAGTCTCCAAATGATATTTCTATGATCAACAGCATTACATGATCTATTAGATAAGCTACTGATTTGATAATTACGAATTCAAAACCAGTCATGTTTGCTGTGTTTTCCTCTTCACATTGTTTTCCTGAAATGTGGTGTAGTGTATTGGAAGCACTCATTGATTGATTAATGAATTGATATGCATGACATCAAAATTCCTCTTTGCAAATTGTTTTGTTGGCTTTATACCAGATAGAGTCATAGATTCATATAACATAGAAACAGACCCTTCGGTCCATCCAGTCCATGCTGATAATAATCCCAAACTAAACAAGTCCCACCTGCCTGCGCTTTGCCCATATCCCTTCAAACGTTTCTTTTTCATGTACTTATCCAAATATCTTTTAAACATTGTAATCGCACCCACATCCACCAGGATAAGGCCACCCATATCCAACCCAATATTTAGGCTCAGAGCACCAATCTCCACTCACTAGGATTGGCTGCAGCATGATAAATCATTTCACTCAGAGGTAGGAATGCTCTGTCTAAACCAAGGATTTGCTCCATCGTTATGGCATGCTGCAAAAATTACTTCAATGGATCTGGCAATTCGTGCTCTGACAACAAAAATCAGAGATTATGGAAACTGCTGAATTGTCACAAAAATTGCACTGGTTCATCAAATCTCCCTCTAATTTATTCAACTTTAGTTTCATTGTTATTTCTTTATAATTCCTAGCAAAACTTGTATGATTAGATTCCCTACAGCATGGAAACAGGTCCTTCGGCCCAACAGGTCCACAGCAACCCTCCGAAGAATAACCCACCCAAACTCATTTCCCTCTGACTAATGCACCTAACATTATGAGTAATTTAACATGGCCAATTCACCTGACCTTCACACCTTTTGGAATGTGGGAGGAAACCGGAGCACTCAGAGGAAACCCACGTAGACATGGGGAGAACATGCAAACTCCACACAGACAGTCGTCCAAGGCTGGAATCGAACCTGGGTCCCTGGTGCTGTGAGGCAGCAGTGCTAATCAATGATACACCGTGCTGCTGGCGCATCACATTCTGCTCTGTCAGTGTTATCTGAAAAGCTAAGAACAAACAAAATAAAACAAAATATTGTTGGATAGGTAAGTCATTTCTGATATAATTGAGAGCATATTTGGATGTCTTTCCAGCAAAGATCATAAATTAGAGTGGGCAGTCTGTCTGATTAATGGTGATACACATCTTATGACTGACAACAACTGAGCTGTATGCCAGAGTAACAGTTATTATTGCTGTTCAAATGGAAAAGTCACAAATGTTTTGACACTGCAGACTATTGCAAAATGGCTGAATAATACTTTTTATCATAACTTAGAGTTGTCTTATTATCAAGATTATTCTTGAGCAATGAAATTACACTGATGGCCTACATTGATGGGGTCAGGAATTGGTAGGGAAAGCACAAATATTCATTTTCAATTATTTTGCAAATTAAACTGATAACAATTAATCATGTGGCTCAGAATAACTTAAATACAGATTTGCTTCAAAAGAATTATTTTGAAAGGATTGCAAATAGTATTTTTGAATAAGAGTCTGGTACTTCAATGAATAACTGCTTTAAAGTGAAAAGGTTAAGGTCTGTCATAAAACAGTGACGCAGCTAATCGCATGATTCACATCTTGTAATGCTGAAAGATGTGGATAATGTGCTTATCACCCAACTTTTAAATTAAATTACAGCTGGATCAGAAAATGGCACCAGAACAACACTGGAAGATTCCTGTCAGATTACTTGACAGTCTTATGCGATGTTAATTATTACAATAATCCTCGATTTAAATGGGTGAATATCTGATTGTACCTTTTTCGTGAAATAGTCCCATTTATAACAAAGAAGATATAACATAATGGTTCCATTTTTGTGGGAAATTAATCTGCTGGATCCAATAAATCAACATCTGATATTATGGATTTGATTTTTTTAATCAAATTGTTAACCGGAGATATAAATTTAGGTATAAAGATACAGTGAAAACTGAGAATCTATAATTTAATCAGACAATGCTGAAAATAATTCACAGGATGGACTCAAGGTGATAGATTCTACTGTGAAAATGAAGGTCTCACAGATTTATTTGCTTTTGTTCATAGGTACACTGGAGAGTAGTTTTAATATTTAGCATTGATTCAGTATCAGCTAGAAATGATCCACAATTGGGTAAAGGGGTTGGGAGGTAAACCATAGCAAAGAAAAATGCATTTAAAATAGAATATGTGGGTCAGTTTTTGGAAGCATAAGGGAGATGAAAGTAACTTATGGAGTACCCATTTGAGTAGGTCATCATTTTGAATTTGCTATTAAAATGATCCCCTCCTTTATGTCATGTTCTGTATAATGATCAGATCACTGCAGAAAGATTGTTGTTTGGATTTAAAGGTCAAAATGTTTTGCTGGAAAAGCACAGCACGTCAGGCAGCATCCAGGGAGCAGGAGAATCGACATTTCAGGCATGAGCCCTTCTTCCTGTTCATTTTCAGCTCTGATTTCCAGCATCTGCAGTCTTCACTTTCTACTGGCTTTAAAGGTCACTCAAGGCTACCTTTGATTGTACCTCGCATTAGATAATGTATATCATTTTTGATTTCCTGACATTTAAATGTCCTGTGGTCCTGATATCTAGACTGTGCAGCCTTGTCTGATGTGATAGTTACATGGACAGCACCATCATCTCAATGATTATTGTAGTATCCAAGCAGTTATTTGCCTATATCTTCAAAATGTGCATAGTCTGTGTTTCTTGTTGAATCACCTGATGAAGGAGCGTCGCTCCGAAAGCTAGTGTGCTTCCAATTAAACCTGTTGGACTATAACCTGGTGTTGTGTGATTTTTAACTTTCTTGTTGAAATGTATTACAAAATCTTTCTTATCAATTCACATCAGTAAAAGTGCAGGGATTGGTTGTCTGAGATTGATTTCAGTGTACACTGACTCAGTTGTGACTCATCAAAATTAATACTATTTTAATTGGGTTTTTAAAATTATTTTGCCCACATATTTTAATGGCAAGAATGTCTGTCCGACCCTTAGTAGCACAGACTACTGGATATTTTATTTATATTAGGCAGTGTATGTGATTATCCCTCGTATATTGTTCTGCTTTCAATTGAGATGGATTTCTTTGTCTAACCTGAAATAACTGCACAGAGGTCGGTATCCTGTCACCAAGTCATCCTTTATTTATATGTGGAGAGTCTTTAACACTGACCCAGGTTCCTTAGAGCCAGCTCTCAGAGTGAACAGAACTTCTGTTTTTTTTTTAATTTCAGAACCCCTGACCCTCCTGTTTAATTTTTAAAAATTTTATTTTTAACCCCCACACTACTGCCTAAGTGCGGTAGTGCTTATTCTTTCCCCAGCACCCATGTTGTGTGTGTGCAGGTGTGGTACACAGTGAAAGACACAAGGTGCACAAATCTTTATTCAGTTTCCACCACCAGGAAGAAAGGAAATACCCGAGTGGCCAGTGACAAGCAGTGCCCTTCACATCAAAGGGCAATGCTGCGTGATCAAACAGTGACGGGGAGGGCAGGGATTAAATCAAAATAGAGTTGGAGGGGGAAATAATACACTCCACTCCAGAACTTCTGTTTATATCTGTTAGCCAGGACTCCATGATTGGACCAGATTAACTGCCCCAATCAAAGAATTCATATTCTATGAGATCCACCCTGGCTGACCTGCTGCGCTTTTCCAGCAACACATTTCCATCTCTTGTTACAATCACTACATCCCACCCGCTCTGAGACTGAGGACACAGGCCAGTCCTTTTTCTTGTAATAGGTCCTGGGCCATATTACCAGAGGAGTGCACCTCTTGCACCCAGAGAGTCTTGGGAGAAATTCACTCCCTTTCCAGCACAAAGGTATCATTGCAGCGAGATTAGCTATGCCCATCTCAGATTCAGAAGTCTTGTCAATGCTTGATGAAGAGAAACAAATCATGTGTTCCAACAGACTTTTTGACTGTTCCGAGGGACAGGGTGTGTTTTTCTCTCACAGCGTTTATGAGTTTGTGGCTTTCATACGGTCCATGTGCTTGTTCAGGACCATTCACACCAACCTGAACTTCATACGTCACTGATACTGACCTGGCTTCAACCAACCTCTTATCCATGCAGAGCCATTCCTGCAATTGCTACACCAGACTTTGTCCTTTGAAGTAAATGATCTCTCTCACTCGGTGGAGTCTTGAGTCCAGCATCGCCGTTCCTGATGCTGTTTCACTACTCACACCCCCCAGGTCAGGAAAGATCAAATTTAACTTGGTGCAGAGTCTCCTCTCCATTAGCCACTCCACTGGAGTTATCCCTGTAATTGCATGAGGGATGGTTTTATAATCGAATAGGAACTGGGACAGTTTGGTGTCTAGCAAGACTGTAAGCTGTTTCTTCAAGACTGCCTTCAAAGTTTGGACAGCTCCTTCTGCCTGACCATTGGATTATGGGTGTTATGGAGCTATCCTTATATGTCGATTCCCATTTAGGAAGTACTTGAATTCCCTCCTGGTAAATGGTAGCCCATTATCTGTGAACAGCACTTTCAGGAGTCAGTGTATTGCAAAAGATGCCTCACTTTTTCTATCATTGTTACCGTGTTTGACGAATGAGCTCTGTGCACATCTAACCATTTTGAGTGGGCGTCCATAATGTCTAAGAACATTGAGCCCATGAAAGGGCCAGCAAAGTCCATGTTTAACTGAGTCCAGGGTTTACCCAGCCAGTCCCATGAATATAGAGGAGCTGCTTGTGGTCATCTTTGTCCTTGTTAGCGCGCTGGGAACTGTCTATGTCTAGGTCCCATCCTGGTCACTAGACATAGCTTCTTACCATCATCTTCATTTTGGAGACCCCTATGCTTCAGAAATGATTATCTAACTAGTAGAAAATCTGTGCCATTGTGTCAAGAATGGTTTGATTTCAATGGTTTATTGTCACTCAGGTATTTTACAGTGAATAATGCAGTGGAATACAGTAAAAACTTCAACTGTCACCACAATCCAGCACCATTTTGAATATTTTAAGAATTAAAAGATATGACTGAAACAGAGTCAATCTTCATTTTGCCACATCCGTTTTGAGCCCTGTGCTGGCTCACCAACAATACGTACACTGCCATCTCTTCTCCACCTGTGCCAGATCCTCCAATATAGCAGTTACCACTTTTCAGACACCATCTCTCCACTGCTGGGCCCACCTTGCTGATGCCACATTTGATACCAATGCTCAGTCCCTTGCTGCCCTACAACAAGGAGTCCCCAGCTCCACTGGCACCAACATCCCACTGATAACCAGGAGTCCCTGGCTGTGGGCCTATCACAACCAGGACCTGTGTCCTCGATAACCTAGAGTCCTTGCTCCGGGCCTACCACACTGCCACCACCAGGAGTCACTGGCTCATTTGTCGCCTCGATGACACCAGGAGTCCACTCCCTGGGCCTAATGCAATCAGCAATCCCTGGCTCTGCTACCAGGCCAGTCCACTGCTGCCACAGGGAGAAATACCTTCATGCCTACCCAGAAATTGAATTGAATTGAATTATCTTTATTGTCACATGTACCCACATGAGTACATGAGAAGTTTACAAATAGCCAATTATGGCACTATCTTAGGTGCAACGGTGCCTAGTTACAGATGCTTCAGTAGAAGTTCTTAGGAAAAAGATTAGAAAATAAAGAAATAAAAAGTCCAGCTTTGCAGGTTGTTGGAATAAATTGGAAAATAGAAAAATAATAAGTTCAGAACAGCTGTCTTAACGAGTAAGCCCTTCGATACACTGCATGTCACAGGATCATTATCTCAAATTATATCATAACTTATCCAATCGATAGCTGCTGCCTTATACTATTTTACAGCACTTTAAATCAATAACTTCCTTCTCCTGTAAGTATAAAAACTGTAGCACTAGTGTGCTAGAGAGCAGCATACTTTTTTGATGCAAATTGCCCTCATCTCTCATATAAATTAGAAATGTGGGACAGAGATGCCCTGAATAAGAAAATAAATTTTGAGTCCTATAGCCTATAAGCTGGTAAATGTTGTAATAGTAGGTAGCTATAGCTCAGAGATTTGTTTCTTTCCCATCAGCCTAGAACAGTGTAATTTAAATGGCAACAAGTGAGCAATGTGGCTTTGTGAATACGGAGGGAGAAGGCAAAGAAACCCATTCTCCTGACAATCTGCAGACAGACGTGTACCATGTAATGGGACTTTTATGAGGGGAGAAAGCATTGTTGAAGAGTTGATGTCCAAATAATTGATTGGCGAAACATTTGCTAATAAAAAGCAGACAAGGTTCACAGAAGACAGTGGGAGAGGTGTTGAGTGGAGTTTTATTCTGTTTGACTAAATGAGATGAACAGATGGTAAGACCTTAACAAGATTATTCTGTACCTAAATACAAGAGTTGCATGATGATAAGTGACTAGTAATTATCGACAGTTGTGTAATCTGACAATTTACTGCATCCTCATTGACATAAGCCCCATATAAGCTCCCATACTGCTCAACTGTTTTAACTTGTTTTGTTGAAACAAAGTTAGAAATTCAAGGCTATCAATTTAATTTGTATGTTATACATCTGAAAAAGTAATAATTAAAAAAAGGTTCAATGCAGAAATGAAATAAATTAACTCATACACTAGAGGTATAATGTTGTCCTAAAGCATTGGTGGGAAATGAATACAGTCAGGTCAGCTGTCTAGTTTTAAGATTGCTTGTTGCTACTTTCCATTAACTAGCTGAATAAATGAACAACCAGGCTTTTATCAACCCGTATGCTCATATTTTTGCTGAGGAAATTCAAACTGCTTTGCATGTTACGGAACACGGAGAGAATGTTACAGTCCAGCTGGTGGCTCATAAAAATCTCCAGTAGGCCTTTCTACTACCTGCCTAACTGCCTTCAACCTGTCTACTTAAACCAAGGTTATGCAAACTACAAACTGCCTTTGATTTTTCCCATCCTCCTCCCCCCAAGACCTAGAGAAAATGTTGGGTGCCAGATTTGATGTGGAACTTATGGTGTCAGAACACCAGCACCATTTTAGTTAAGTCTTGGACCTCTTCTTTCCCTCAAAAATTCAGGAAGTATCTGGAGTATAGTAATAGGCGGTATAACTCAGCAGGTCCATGCCACATTTTTACTCCACATGATTCTTCATTCATCCTTACCTCATCGATATATCATTCTATTTCTTTTTCCAGCTTATCCCTTTAAATGCTTCAACTCTATTCATCTCAAATACCCCTTCTGGTAATGAATTCCACATTCTATCCATTCCCAAGATAAAGAGGTTTCTCCTAAATGTTTTATTGAGTTTATGAATGATTCTTGTACATTTATGTCATATAGCTCTGGTCTCCATGACAGGTGACATGCTCAAAACTAGACTAGCTGGTCAATAATCTTATTGTTGTGTATGGCACTTACTCTGTGCAAATTGGTTGCTGCATTTGTGTGCAAAATGCAAGTTAGTGCAATAGAAAAGACATAGAATAGGCATGAAATACTTTGGATATCCAAAGGATATCAAGCACGCTATGCAAATTGAAATTATTTTGTTCACGGTTCTCCTGTCTAAATCCTTAAGTTACCATAGTTGATACCTCAAAATATTCTAAGCAAAATTAACTTGTCTGTTTTATTTCATGCACATATGGTGCAGATACAGTGACATTTTTCAATCCTGTTTTCATATTATTGTCATGCTATTTTAAAATTTCTTCCGTTCTTAAGTGTGATGTCTAACCTTTCATTAACTGGAACTTTTTCGAAAACATAAGCAGTTTTTATTTCAATTGCCATGAAATTTGATGCTCACTGTTTGAAATAAAAAGTAGTGGAAGCAGGAGAAAAGTAATTTTTATTTTGATAATGCCTATTAGTTGTGATAGAACAGGTACTGGTGTTGTGAGCTAAATGCATGGAAGAAGTTGACAAGGGTAAATAAAACAAACTTAAATGGAAAGGGTGTGGCAATATTTGATTCCTTACATATTCCACTATTTTATTCATATACCAATATCCAGTACTTGCTCTCCAATTAGGTAATTGTTGGCCCTTGATTCAGCTGTCAAACATGGACATTTATGGATCTGGTTAATGAATCCTCATAACTGTATTTCCTGAAATTGTTAAACTCTTACTTAAAATCAGTGTTCAATTATAGCCTGTAAACTCATAAGGAGATCTTTTCATGCCATCTGTTTTAGTCTTAGACAAAATAAATAATGAACTATTTAGTAATTTCTACATATTTCACTGAGTTATATTGCCAAATCTCATTGTCTCTGGACTATCTTGAGGAAATTAGAAAGAAAAGACTTTTCTGTTGATCTACCAGCAAATTTCCAACTCCAGAGAGTGGTGCTGGAAAAGCACTGCAGGTCAGGCAGCATCCGAGGAGGAGGAGAATCTACATTTCGGGCATAATCCCTTCATCAGGAACCGAGGAGCAGGGGAATCAAAGTTTTGGGCATAAGCCCTTTATCAGTACCTGCCTGACCTGCTATGCTTTTCCAGCACCACCCTCTCGACTCTGATCTCCAGCATCTGCAGTCCTCACTTTCTCCTATTTCTAACTCCAGCCTCTTTTCTGGGACAAGTTGGTGGAAAAGTCAGACATCTCTGTGGATGATGTAGAAAGGCAACTAATGCCATTTAAGGACATAGTTAAAATGGATTTTCCAATCAAAATACACTCTCTCAATAGTAAGGAGCTTCATGTTGTCTTCAAACCAGCAGGTTGAAGAAGCAGGAGTGACTAGACCAGTGAAATTGACTAGATGTGAAGGTATTGATTAATTACACTGTAGCATGACAGAATTGGTCAGGTTGAGAGTTACTAACTCTGTCATCCCATCTTGTTAATGCTCAATTACCTTTTCAGCCATATGTCCCACAACAGGGCAGACAGGAAGCAAGTGGAAAGATAGGGTCCACGGTGGGGAGGACCAGATATCGCAACTTGTACAGCACCAATGTTCTATGAGCACCATGCATCCCACAACAATACAATTCTGACTCTTGACAACTTATGTTATCTTTTCTCCTGCAAGGAGACAAACCAGGAAAGTGAAGAGGTCAGCAGGTTAGAACTGGTTTGTAAGATATTGAGGACAATTTTGGTTACTGTGAGGTAATAGGGCGCCAAGCTATGGTCATTGTGAATGTTGGCTGCTCAGATGGGAATACAGTGTTAAAATCTCACAACACCAGGATATTGGCAAACAGGTTTATTTGGAAGCACTAGCTTTCGGAGCACTGCTCCTTCATCAAGTGGGAATAGGAAGTGTCTATGGAGAGAGAAATGAGTGGAGCTGCAAAAAGTCTTGACCAGAGAGGTTCTGTGCAGAAGAACATTGTACAGGTTAAAGGGTGGGACTTGGCACTACTCACCTGTCTTGGCTTCCGGAGATCCTGTATTGCTTGGTGCATGGTCTCCAGGTTATGGGCCACATTGATGTTGATTTCTTTGACCACTTCCATCTAGGCCTGCTGGGTTAAATAAGATGCCCTCTGCTTTCTGTATGATTCTATGATACTATATCCAATTATTGTCATCCCTACAGAAGCATATCTATGAACAAAATAGAAAAGAAGGAATCAAAGTTGAGTTAAGACCTTGCTATCTTTTGGCTATGATTTCACAACTGGTAGCTACTCCGACTTCACTTAGCCTGAACTGGGAAAGTTGTAAAGTGTCAAATTTATCTTTCTAGTCTCTTATCTGAGAAACCACTGAAAAGCATAAAAATAAATTGGAAGTTACTAGATATCAATGTAATTTGTGTATCTTAACACACAAAAGCATGGAAAGACTTATAGAGTCATAAAGATGTACAGCACGGAAACCGACCCTTTAATCCAACTTGTCCATGCGAACCAGATATCCCAACCCAATCTAGTCCCACCTGCCAACACCTGACCCATATCCTTCCAAACCCTTCCTATTCATATACCCATCCAGATACCTTTTAAATGTTGTAATTGTACCAGCCTCTACCACTTCCTCTGGCATTTCATTCCATACACTTACATCCCTCTGCGTGAAAAAGTTGCCCCTTAGGTCTCTTTTATATCTTTCCCCTCTCACCTTAAACCTATGCCCGCTAGTTCTGGCCTCCCCCACCCCAGGGGAAAGACTTTGTCTATTTATCCTATCCATGCCCCTTGTGATTTTATCAACCTCTATAAGGTCAACCCTCAGCTTCCGACTCTCCAGGGAAAACAGTCCCAGCCTGTTCTACCTCTCCCTATAGCTCAAATCCTCTAACCCTGGCAACATACTTGTAAATCTTTTCTGAACTCTTTCAAGTCTCACAACATCTTTCCGATAGGAAGACCAGAATTGTATGCAATATTCCAACACTGGCCTAACCAATGTCCTGTAGAGCCGCAACATGACCTCCGAACTCCTGTACTCAATACTCTGACCAATAAAGGAAAGCATACCAAGTGCCTTCTTCACTATCCTATCTACTTGCGACTCCACTTTCAAGGAGCTATGAACCTGCATTCCAAGGTCTCTTTGTTCAGCAACACATCCTCGGACCTTACCATTAAGTGTTTAAGTCCTGCTAAGGTTTGCTTTCCCAAAATGCAGCACTTCACATTTATCTAAATTAAACTCCATCCGCCACTTCTCAACCATTGACCCATCCGATCAAGAACCTGTTGTAATCTGAGGTAACCTTCTTCGCTGTCCACTATATCTCCAATTTTGGCATCATCAGCAAACTTACTAAGTATTTCTCTTATGCTCACATCCAAATCATTTATATAAATAATGAAAAGTAGTGGACCCAGCACCGATTCTTGTGGTACTCCACTGGTCACAGGCCTCCAGTCTGACAAACAACCCTCCACCACTACCCTACCTTTGAACCAGTTCTATATCCAAATGATGAGTTCTCCATGTATTCCATGAGATCTAACCTTGCTCACCAGTCTCCCATGGGGAACCTTGTTGAACGCCTTACTGAAGTCCATATAGATCACATCTATCACTCTACCCTCATCAATCCTCTTTGTTACTTCTTCAAAAAACTCAATCAAGTTCATGAGACATGATTTCCCATGCATGAAGCCATGTTGACTATCCCTAGTTAGTCCTTGCCTTTCCAAATACATGTACATCCTGTCCTTCAGGATTCCCTCCAACAACTTGCCCACCACCGACATCAAACTCACTAGTCTATAGTTCCCTGGCTTGTCCTTACCACCTTGCTTAGACAGTGGCACCATGTTAGTCAACCTCCAATCTTCTGGCACCTCACCTGTGACTATTGATGATAAAAATATCTTAGTAAGAGGCCCAGCAATCACTTCTCTAGCCTCCCACAGAGTTTTAGGGTACACCTAATCCGGTCCAGGGAATTTATCCACTTTTATGTATTTCAAGACATCCAACACTTCCTCCTTTGTAATATTGACATTTTTCAAGGTGTCACCATCTATTTCCCTACATTCTATATCTTCCATGTCCTTTACCACAGTAAATACTGACGCAAAATACTCGCTTAGTATCTACTCCATCTCCTGCGGGTCCACACAGAGGCCACCTTGCTGATCTTTGATGGGTCCTATTCTCTGAAAAATGTGTTGCTGGAAAAGCGCAGCAGGTCAGGCAGCATCCAAGGAGCAGGAGAATCGACGTTTCGGGCATAAGCCCTTCTTCTGGAATCCTATTGGGTCCTATTCTCTCCCTTTTGTCCTTAATGTATTTGTAAAAACCCTTTGGATTCTCCTTAACTCTATTTGCCAGAGCTACCTCATGTCCCCTTTTTGCCCTCCTGATTTCTCTCTTAAGTATACTTCTACTTCCTTTATACTCTTCTAAGGATTCACTCGATCTATCCTGTCTATACCTGACATATGCTTCCTTCTTTGTAAATGTCTTATGTAAATGTCTTCAGTAAGTCCTGTATGCAATAATTTGTAACACTTACTCTTTTTTGATGAAGTCATTAGTGAATTTACAGAATAAATATTGATACATTCTTGGTGAAGTCTTGATAATGTCCCAGAAGGCTTCCCAGTCAGTTCAAAATTCTTCTTCAAACTTCCAGTAGCATGTGAAGGTGAGGATATGACGGGGCATGGGGAGTAAAACTGGGGCAAAGTTTAAGAGACCTGAGGTGGGCCTTCTAACCTGCCAGCCACAGGTTTCACCTATCTCCATAGTTACCTCCATAGTTACCTCCAGAGGCAAGAGACCTAACCTGATCACAACCCCACATCCTCAAAAACTTTGCATAAGGTGGTTATTTCCATGGTGAAAAGTCTGCTGAGTGAGGAGATTTTCTCCTCCTCAACAAAAAATCTTTCCTTTGGTGTCTTTTTAGAAAACAAATGATCTGTGTGATCTCCTGGACTGATAACAATCACCTTTGGTTAGTGAGGAGTTTTACTGTTTATCTTGTTTTATGTTGATCCTTGTCATTACTTATTTCTTTTGGACCTTTTCCAGAAAATTATCTGCGGGTGGGGTGGCTGAAGGTTGGGTAGAAAAGGGCCAAGAAACAGGATCGGCAAATGTCTAACAATGATGGTCCAGCCTGCATATTGTGGGGCAGGTTTGACAAGCCCACTGGTTATTTCCTACCTGTAGTTTTTGTATGGTCACATATCAAGTTTATCAAGAGGCATTTAAAATATCTTTTAGGGTTAAAATGAGGGGTAACAATTGGAGGGGCCTTTTAGTTTTAGGAAAAATGCTTAAAGTATACAAATAACTTACATTTCGAAAGCTTTTATTTTCTCACCTTGACATTTTTTCAAAAGCGATTATTAATCCATTCTAAAGGAAATTACCGATAAAACAAAAGCACATAATTCTATTTTCCAGATAGGTTTCTGTAGCCTGTCACAAACAGTCACTCTGATCATTCATTATAAGTGAGCCGTGTTCTGTGTATAATCAGGTTAATTCATTAACATTCAAATAGAACAGTTTTGCCTAAATTTATCACACTTTTCTTAGAGAAGACTGGAAAATAATAAGATTAATTATTGGCAATCTGAAATAGAACAAAAAAAATGTTTCACTCAGCAGATTAGGCTTCATTTGTAGAAAGTAATAGAGTTAACATGATTATGTCTGCAGGAAATGTCTTTGGTTGTGTATAATATTACATAGATCAGTTGGAGCGACAGGTATAGGCAATAAGGAAGTTACAAGAGCTACGGGGTGTGATGGATAGCAGTTATAGGAAGGGAGAAAAGCTGCAGATACAGTCAGGTAGATGGGTTAGCTCCAGGAAAAGTAAGAGAGGTAGGCAGTTAGTGCAGGAGACTTCTGTGGCTATCCCCTTTTCAAACAAGTAGGCTGTTTTAGAAAATGTAGGGGTGATGGATGCTTAGGGGAAAGTAGCACAAACAGCCAAGTTTCTGGTATCGAGACTGACCCTAATGCAATGAAGGGTACGTCAGGTTCCACAAACGATCGATTGTGATTGGGGACTCTCTAGTCAGAGGCACAACAGACGTTTCTGCATCAAGTGGCAAAAAATCAGAATGGTATACTGTTTCCCTGGTGTCAGGATCAAGTTTATCTCGGAGAGGGTGCAGAATGTTCTCAAGGGGGAGAAGGCCCAGCCAGAGGTCATTGTACACATTGGAGCCAATGACACAGGAAGGGGAAAGGTTGAGATTCTGAAGGGGGAATATAGAAACATAGGCAGGAATTTAAAAAGGTAGGAATATCTGATTATTCCCAGTGCTACAAGCTATGAGGGTAGGAATAGGAGGATAGAGCAGATGAATGGGTGGCTGAGGAGCTAGTGATGGGGAGAAGGATTCACATTTTGAATCATTATAATCTCTTCTGAGGTAGAAGTGACCTGTGCAAGAAGGACAGATTGCACCTGAATTGGAAGGGGACTAAAATACCGGCAGGGAGATTTGCTAGCCATGCTGGAGAGGGTATAAACTAGTAAAGTGATGGAGTGAGACCAGGGAAATAGATTAAACTGAGACTAAAGTTGGGAAAAGGAGTGAGTCAAACATTCAGGGCAGGCAGGAATAAAGCAGAGAACAAGATAGGACTGATAAATTAATCTGCATTTACTTCAATGCACGAGCCCTAACAGGAAAGGTAGATGAATTCAGGCCATGGTTGGAAACATGGAACTGGGATATCATAGCAATTACAGAAATGTGGCTCAGAGATGGACAAAACTGGCTTAATGTTCCAGGACACAAATGCTACAGGAAGGTTAGAAAGATGGGTAAGAGAGGAGGGGGAGTTGTGTTTTTGATAAGGGATAGCATTACTGCTGTACTTAGGGAGGATATTCCTGGGAATACATCCAGGGAAATTATTTGGACGGAACTGAGAAATAAGAAAGGGTTGATCACCTTTTTGAGATTGAATTACAGATCCCCTGATGGTCAGCAGGAAAATGAGAAACAAATTTGTGAGGAAATCTCAGTTATCTCTAAGAATAATAGGGTGATTGTAGTAAGGGGTTTTAACTTTCCAAACATAGACTGGCACTACCATAACGTTAAGGGTTTAGATGAAGAGGAATTTGTTAAGTGTGTATAAGAAAATTTTCTGATTCAGTATGTGAATCAGCAAAGCTTGACCTACTCTTGGGAAATAAGGCAGGGCAGGTGACAGGTGTCAGTGCGGGAGCATTTTGGGGCCAGTGACTGGATCCAAAAGTTGAAGTTCTAAATTGGAGGAAGGCTAATTTTGACAGTATTGGGCAAGAACTTTCAAAAGCTGATTGTGACAGATGTTTGGATGGCTGGAAAATGGAAAGCCTTCAAAAAATGAGATAACAAGAGTCCAGAGACAGTATATTCCTGATAGGATGAAAGAAAAGGCTGTTAGGTGTAGGGAAAGCTGGATGACTCAAGAATTGAGATATTGGTTAAGAAAAAGAACAAAACATATGTCAAGTGTAGACAGGAGAGATCAAATGAGTCCTTAAAAGAGTATAAAGGCTGTAGGAGTATACTTAAGAGGGAAATCAGGAGCGAAAAATCAGGAGGACATGAGATAGCTTTGGGCACCTGATGAAGGAGCAGTGTTTCGAAAGCTAGTGTTTCCAAATAAATCTGTTGGATTAAAACCTGGTAATATGTAATTTTTAACTTTGGCAAATGGGATTAAGGAGAATCTAAAGGGTTTTTACAAATACAATAAGGACAAAAGGGTAACTTGGGAGAGAATAGGGACCCTCAAAGATCAGCAAAGCAGCCTATGTGTGGAGCTGCAGGAGATGGGGTAGATACTAAACAAGTATTTTGCATCAGTATTTACTGTGGGAAAGGACATAGAAGGTATAGAATGTGGGGAAATAGATGGTGCATCTTGAAAAGTATTCATATTACAGAGGAGGAAATGCTGGATTTATGAAACACATAAAAGTGGATAAATCCCTAGGAATGATCAGATGTACCCTAGAACTCTGTGGGAAGCTAGGGAAGTGATTGCTTGGCCCCTTGCTGAGATATTTGTATCATCAATATACACAGGTGAGGTATTGGAAGACTGGAGGCTGGCTAACGTGGTGCCACTATTTAAGAAAGGTGTTAAGGACAAGCCAGGGAACTATAGACCAGTGAGCCTGATGTCGGTGGTGGGCAAGTTGTTGGAGGGAATCCTGAGGGACAGGATTTATGTGGAAAGGCTAGGACTGATTAGGAATAATCAACATGGTTCTGTGCATGGAAAATCATGGCTAACAAACCTGATTGAGTTTTTTGAAGAAGTAACAAAGAGGATTGATGAGGGCAGAGTAGTAGACGTGATCTATATGAACTTTAGTAAGGTGTTCGACAAGGTTTCTCACAAGAGACTGGTTATCAAAGTTAAATCACATGGCATACAAGGGAGAGCTAGAGATTTGCATACAGAACTGGCTCAAAGGTAGAAGACAGAGGATGGTGGTGGAGGGTTGCATTTCAGACTGGAGGCCTGTGACTAGTGGAGTATCACAAGGATCGGTGCTGAGTCCACTGCTTTTCTTCATTCATATAAATGATTTGGATGTGATGAAATTGTGCTAAATTGAATCTGTAAATGGAAGTTTGATTCTGCGGGAACTGACAGTCTTCCAGTATCACTGAAGATACTTATTTTTGACAGCATGTTGTGGCCTCTTCGACACGAAATATTGAGATCCCTTTTCATTGCAGGCCTTCTTAATAAATACACAACCCAGTGAGTTATTGGAGATAAAACTAATGAATTCCTAAATTGTTAAACATTCAGTTGTCAACATTATTTGAATTGAATTACAGTAATTAATTAGGTAGTCATGGTAAATGCACATTTTATTAACTTTATAACATAATGACTTGGAGATTGTCATTTATTGTAAGTATATTGTAAGTCTTGTTAGCTTGTTTGATCCTCAGACAATTCTATGCAAGCAAAATGGTCGTAATGAGTTAGCGTATAACATTATTGATGCATTTATCATTGCGATACTTTACTAATCTTTGTTACTTTCTAGATTCCACATCATGGAGACAAAAGCCAAACAGGAACTGCTTGGTTTCACCTCTATTGTTTTAGGTCCAGGTGCTCTCAAGAAATATCAGCCCACTCTGAGAATTACAAATCTCGAAAGACCACAGAGCTCTCTTAAATTTGCCCAGGGATTCTCAATACGAATTTTAGTGGTTCATGTTTTTTGGAATTGAAAAACTCAGCCTCAAATCCTACACTTGATCATGAACCAATGGCTCTTGCTGGATTGAAATGAACTGCATTCCTGCATCCCATGCTTAATCTGCTCCTTTTTGTTGATTGTTCATGAAAAAGAGTATTGGAGAAATGTGAGACCTGTGGGTCAAGATTTCAGTAAAATATTAGGCAATTGGGAGGAAACAAAAATTGCCATTTTTCTAATTTAAGATGGTCTTACCCATCGACTCTCCTGTTCCTCTGATACTGCTTGACCTCTTGTGCTTTTTCCAGATCCACATTTTATTGCTCCCCACCACCCCCATCCTCTATTTTTCTAATAACAATGGTTTCATTAACTTCTCAGTTTTTACATCGGCAACAGACTGCACGAAGAAATGTATTAAATGAAAATAAAGTGTTTGTATCTTTATTGCACCTGTTATGGACTAGACCAGACTGCTCAAAACATTCTCAAGCGGCAACCCAGATCATAACTTTGCAATTTATTTCGATAAGTGTACAGTGAAATTACCCGGAGTAAATTAACTAGGTTGACTACCAGATTTTAAAGCAGACAAAAAGATTTCACAAAATTACACAATGAAACACAAAGAACAGAATAAAGAACCCCTACAGAGCTCAGCCTACCCAAACTAGACTTAAATATGCTGTTCCGATTATAAACAACAGTCCCAATAGGCAAACCCCCTTAAGAAAAATAAAAATGGAACAAATGCTTACAGGTTGAGGTTTGAAGGGCAGAAGAAGAGAGAGAGCCTGTTTCCATGCAGCTGAACTCCTAACTAGTTCTGGACTGAACTGCTCAGCTAGAGAGGTGATCACTGCCCTTTCATTATACAGGTCACTTCTAAAACATGACCACTTTGGCCTGAAGTCTCATCTGTTTACATATAAACAAAAGGCCTCTCATAATCCTTTTTCATTCTGAATGTAGGTTTGCTCGCTGAGCTGGAAGGATCATGTTCAGACGTTTCGTCACCCTACTAGGTAGTATCTTCAGTGAGCTTCCGGACGAAGCATTGCTGATGATTCCTGCTTTCTATTTATGTGTTTGGGTTTCTTTGGGTTGGTGATGTCATTTCCAGTGGTGATGTCATTTCCTGTTCCTTTTCTCAGGACGGTGATAAATCAGGCCCAAGTCAATGTGTTTGTTGATAGAGTTCCAATCAGAATGCCATACTTCTAGGAACACGTCCAGAAACCCTAGCCACTCTCCCATACATCAAAGCCATCTCAGAAATGACTACCAGACTACTCAGACTCCTTGGCATCATGGTAGCCCATAAACCCACCAGCACACTAAAACAGCAGCTAATGAACTTGAAAGACCCTATACAGACAACAAGCAAAATTAACGTCATTTACAAAATACCGTGCGAGGACTGTTACAAACACTACGTTGGACAGACAGGCAGAAAGCTAGTCACCAGGTTACATGAACATCAACTAGCCACAAAACAACATGACCCTCTCTCACTAGTATCCTTACATACTGCGGGTTTTGAGAAGATTTGTGACTTAACCACAGGAAGTAACATCACTGCAGGAAATGACATCACTAACCCAAAGAAACCCAAACATATAAATAGAAAGCAGGAATTTTCAGCAGTACTTCACCTGAGACCCATTGATCAGAAATGTTAGGGGCTGGATTTGTCCCTTTGAGATGGGATACAAAAAATAATGGTATTCAGAAACAATCAACTTCTAAGAGGTTTGTTCAAATGTCTGATATAGCAGGGAAGAAGCTGTTCTTGAATCTGTTAGTCTGTGTATTCAAACTTCTTTATATTCTACCCGATGGAAGAGGGTGGAAGAGAGTATAACTGAGATGAGAGTTGTCTTTTGATTATTTTGGTTGCTTTCCTAAGGCAGTGGGATGTATAGATGGAGTGAATGGATAGAAGGCTGAGTTGCTTGATAAACTGAGCTGTGTTCATGATTTTCTATTATTTCTTGTAGTCTTGGGCAGAGCAGTTGCCATACAAACCTATAGTGCTTTTTATGGTGCATTTATAAAAAATTGGTAAGAGTCTTTATGGACAGGCCAAATATCCTGAGCACTCTGAGGAAATTAGAGGCATTGTTGAGCTTTCTTGACCATAGTGTTGATGTACGTGATGATGATCTATTGACCAAACCTAGACAACATACCTGTTGGGACATAGCAAGTTCAAAGGGCACTGGATCCAATTGTAGGAAAAGTAAAATAGTGCCCTGAAATGTCCTATTGCATAGGCCTTAGTTATTATAGTGATATACTCCACTCTTTATAACATGGCCTTCCTTGTGGATGGAGTGGACAGTGAGGGCCTGAAAGAGAACAGCTCATTATAGAACATAGAACATAGAACAGTATAGCACAGAACAGGCCCTTCAGCCCACGATGTTGTGCCAACCATTGATCCTCATCTGTGCACCCTCAAATTTCTGTGACCATATGCATGTCCAGCAGTCTCTTAAATGTCCCCAATGACCTTGCTTCCACAATTGCTGCTGGCAACGCATTCCATGCTCTCACAACTCTTGTGTAAAGAATCCGCCTCTGACATCCTCTCTATACTTTCCTCTAACCAGCTTAAAACTATGACCCCTCATGTTAGCCATTTCTGCCCTGGGAAATAGTCTCTGGCTATCGACTCGATCTATGCCTCTCATTATCTTGTATACCTCAATTAGGTCCCCTCTCCTCCTCCTTTTCTCCAATGAAAAAAGTCCGAGCTCAGTCAACCTCTTTTCATAAGATAAGCCTTCCAGTCCAGGCAGCATCCTGGTAAACCTCCTCTGAACCCTCTCCAAAGCATTCACATCTTTCCTATTATAGGGCAACCAGAACTGGACGCAATATTCCAAGTGCAGTCTAACCAAAATTTTATAGAGCTACAACAAGATCTCACGGCTCTTAAACTCAATCCCCCTGTTAATCCTATTATAGGGCAACCAGAACTGGACGCAATATTCCAAGTGCAGTCTAACCAAAATTTTATAGAGCTACAACAAGATCTCACGGCTCTTAAACTCAATCCCCCTGTTAATGAAAGCCAAAACACTATATGCTTTCTTAACAACCCTGTCCACTTGGGTGGCCATTTTAAGGGACCTATGTACCTGCACACCAAGATCCCGCTGTTCCTCCACACTGCCAAGAATCCTATCCTTAATCCTGGATTCAGCTTTCAAATTCGACCTTCCAAAATGCATCACCTCGCATTTATCCAGGTTGAACTCCACCTGCCACCTCTCAGCCCATCTCTGCATCCTGTCAATGTCCCACTGCAGCCTACAACAGCCCTCTATACTGTCAACGACACCTCCAACCTTTGTGTCATCTGCAAACTTGCTGACCCATCCTTCAATCCCCTCATCCAAGTCATTAATAAAAATTACAAACAATAGAGGCCCAAGGACAGAGCCCTGTGGAACACCACTCACCACAGACTTCCAGGCAGAATAATTTCCTTCTACTACCACTCACTGTCTTCTGTTGGCCAGCCAATTCTGCATCCAGACAGCTAAGTTCCCCTGTATCCCATTCCTCCTGACCTTCCGAATGAGCCTACCATGGGGAACCTTATCAAATGCCTTGCTGAAGCCCATATACACCAGATCCACAGCTCGACCCTCATCAACTTGCCTAGTAACATCCTCAAAGAACTCAGTAAGGTTTGTGAGGCATGACCTGCCCCTCACAAAGCCGCGTTGACTGTATTTAATCAAGCCATGCTCTTCCAGATGGTCAGAAATCCTATCCCTCAGAATCCTTTCCAACACCTTGCAGACGACAGACGTGAGACT
>NC_057715.1:6292331-6296439 GCF_004010195.1 Chiloscyllium plagiosum | reverse complement strand
TTCTTTTTAAATGCTCTAAACCCTGGAACATCCAGCAACCATTCCTGCCCCTGAGAAACCCATGTCTCTGTTATGGCCACAACATCATAGCACCAGGTACTGATCCATGCTCTAAGTTCATCACTTTTATTCCTGATACTCCTTGCGTTAAAGCAAACATACTTTAACTGATCCCTTGGTTCCTTCCCAGGAAAATCCTTCCCACTAGCTGGTCTACCTCTTGCTATTGCCTCATGTGCATCAACTCTCACCTCCGGTATACAGCTCAGGTCCCCACCCCCCTGCCATAATAGTTTAAACCCTCTCGAACCACTCGAGCAAACCTTCCACCCAGGACATTGGTCCCCTTCCAGTTCAGATGCAACCCATCCTTCTTGTACAGGTCCCACCTTCCCCAGAAGGCATCCCAATTATCTACATATCTGAAGGCCTCCCTCCTACACCAACTGGGCAGCCACGTATTAATCTACACCCTCTCCCTGTTCCTCACCTCGCTATCTCGTGGCACCGGTAGTAAACTGGAGAACACTACTCTGTTCGTCCTGCTTTGCAGCTTCCATCCTAACTCCCTGAAATCACTCTTTATATCCTTGATCCTTTTCATGGCTATATCATTAGTGCCAATATGTAGCAAGATTTCTGGCTGTTCGCCCTCCCCTATTAGAACCTTATACACCTGATCGGAGACGTCCCGGACCCTGGCACCAGGGAGACAACATACTTTCCGGAAATCCCGATCCTGACCACAAAGTCTCCTGTCGATTCCCTAACTATCGAATCCCCTACCACGAGTACTTTTCTATTCTGCCCCCTTCCCTGCTTTGCCACAGTGTCAGACTCAGTGCCAGAGAACTGACTACTATGGCTTTCCTCTGGTAGGCCATTTCCCACCCCCCCCCCAGCAGTATCCAAAACGGTATACTTATTGCTGAGGGGAATGTCCACAGGGGATCTCTGCACTGTCTGTCTGTCCCCTTTCCTCCCCCTGACTGTAACCCATCTATCCTTGTCCTGAGCCTTAGGAGTGACCAACTCCCGGTAACTCCTCTCAATTACCCCCTCAGCCTCCCAAATGATCCGTAGTTCATCCAGCTCCAGCTCCAATTCCCTAACACGGTTTTCAAGGAGCTGGAGTTGGGTGCACTTCCTGCAGATGTGTGCCATGGCTCCCACCTGCCACATTCTGCAGGAGGAGCAAGTAACTGCCCTAGCATCCATACCCACTTATCTGAACACCCACTCAGTACTAAAGTAGAAAGCTTAGTTCAAGTTGCTATAAAATTGGAGGATAGAAGCAGCAGAAGCTAAGCGTGGAGGAGTTAACAGAGTAAGACAGTGATGATTTTGAACAGAATAGTGCCCTGCTGCATGATAAGACAGCCTCATCCTGGCATCCCTTGCCAATAGATACCAGACTTGTGATATCTTAACTCTGCGTGGTGCAGTGAAGGTCTTCGGCATGAAGGTTCTCCCTGAGCCACAATCTGCAGCCTTCGTAATGGTTGCCATGGTGGCTGAATACTTCAGCTGACCACTTCTTCTCCTGAACCATCAGTTTAGTTGCAAGAAGCTCAGCTCCATTTAATTAAGCGCTCAAACCTATGAAAATCTGAACCTTCAGTCCAGTTCTCATCAGAAAGCTTGTTTCTGAATACCATTATTTTTCTATCCCATCTCAAAGGGACAAATCGAGCCCCTGATGTTTCTAAAACAGTGGTAGTAATCATCAACCAGCCAGAAAGTTACTCAACACTTTTTTCTGCTTTTTCAAAGTTTATTAATGGGATGAAGGTGTCACTGGCTGGGACAGTTTTCGTTATCCATCCCTAATTGCCCAGAGGGCATTTGAGTCAACCACATTGATATGGGTCTGCAGTCAAATATGCACCAGACCAGGTAAGGATGGCACTTTCCTTCCCTAAAAGACATTAGTGAACCAGATGAGTTTTTTTTCCTGATAATTGACACATGATCATCCTTAGATTCTTAATTCCAGATTTTTATTGAATTCAAATTCCGCCATCTGCCATGGTGGGATTTGAACCCGGGTCTAACTGACAACATCATCAGGCCATCACCTTTCCTTAATGATAAATGATAAAATGTTAAAATTGAATCAAAAAATTCTGGTTCAATTTGTAGCACAGATATCAGGCTTTTAGATATGTAGGTTTTTTTTTTTCATTTTATTTTCTCTGGTTAGAATTGTAAAAGGATATCCTTAAATGCTTCTATCAGTTCTGCAGTGTCATTACACATGGTTCTTGGGGAAACATTTCTCTTCGTTCAGCTGATTTCTTAATCTTTTCCGGCACTGTGATTCATGATTGGTCCTTCAAAGTCTTTAACTAGTTGTCCCTGCACATATGTTTTATAATAAATTATCAGCCAGTAAAGTGGCTCAGTGGTTAGCACTGCTGCCTCACAGCACCAGGGATCTGGGTCCAATTGCAGCCTCGGGTGACTTTCTGCTCTGTTCTGACTGACAGATTCTCCTGACATCTGTGTCGTTTACCTTCCACTGTGCAGGGATGTGAAGGCTAGGTGTATGGGAAATGCAGAGTTACAGGGATAAGATAGTGGGGTGGGTCTGGGTGGGATGCTCTTCGGAGGGTCAGTCCAGACTCAATGGGCTGCTTCCACATGGTAGGGTTTCTATGATATGAAATTTAATAGAAAGCCAAATGCACAGTAGAATGGCAAAAGGCAACATGTGCAGGGACAAAAATAGAAAATGCTGCAAGACAAATGATCTTTCACCAGAGTCAACAAATATTAGAGATGAACATTGTTTTTTTTTAAACTGTGTTTCAATATAGCCAGTACGTGAGGAAATTTTCCCTGCCTTTTCTGTATCAATATTTAATGGTGGTATTCCATGCCTGTGTCTAAAATTGCACATTCATTACCCTCAATTGCTCATCCAATGTGCTAATGTAACCCAAGCAAGATAATGGCTGCAAATGGAACATTTTTAATCCTTACTTTAAAAGCTATCAAAACTGCATTTAATCTGGCTTATTTCTGACATTTAGTTAAGGCAGAAGGCCAAACCTAAATGGATTAACAATTCAAGTGCAGATGCTCCATGTCACCATGAAAATCTATCTAGCTGCAGGAACTTGCTTTGCAGTTGATTGAATTGGGTCAGCTACTTAACTTCAAATTCAACTTTCATTTCCTTTAGTCTGTGGCAGTACAGGTTAAGTGGTGCAAGGTGGAGATGGAAACCAAGTTGAAAAATATTGTAATGCTAATGAGAATATGTTGTTCACATTCTTTCTGTCCTTATGTGTTAACCTGTTGAAAAGTGGCTAAGTTTTCTTTCCAGGCAAATGAGCTGCCAGAAGAAGTGGTGGAGGCTGGTACAATTGCAATATTTAAGAGACATTTGGATGGGTATATGAATAGGAAGGGTTTGGAGAGATATGGGCTGGGTGCTGGCAGTTGGGACTAGATTGGGTTGGGATATCTGGTCGGCATGGATGGGTTGGACCAAAGGGTCTGTTTCCATGCTGTACATCTCTATGACTCTATGACTCTAAGTCAGGCTTTTATGTTGAAAACCAGTGCTTGCCTTAGATTATGGGATGGCTCACAGAGAACTACAATATCAATTTTAGTTTGAATTTTACTGCAGAGCATTAACAATGGGCTGAGAGAGCTGACACCTATACTAGCTGTCCAGTCAGCTGCCAATTTCTCCAGGGATGTTGATTGTTACTCATAGCTTCCACCAGCCTTCTGTGGCCAAATCATTGAGTGCTTTTCAGACAGAGTTAGGTTCTTAATTAATAAGGGGATCAAGGATTATGGGGAGAATGTGGTTGACAAATGATGCATAATCAAATGGCAGAGCAGACCTAATGGGCCAACAGAGCTGAAAAATGTGTTGCTGGAAAAGCGCAGCAGGTCAGGCAGCATCAATAGAACAGGAGAATCGACGTTTCGGGCATGAGCCCTTCTTCAGGAATGAGGAGAGTGTGCCAAGCAGGCTAAGATAAAAGGTAGGGAGGAGGGACTTCGGGGAGTGCGATAGGTGGAAGGAGGTTAAGGTGAGGGTGATAGGCCGAAGTGGGGGTGGGGGCGGAGAGGTCAGGAAGAAGAT
>NC_057715.1:6258714-6288253 GCF_004010195.1 Chiloscyllium plagiosum | reverse complement strand
TAGATGGTATCTAGATCTGTGTGTTTGTTTATGGCGTTGTGGTTGGGGTGCCAGGCCTCTAGGAATTCTCTGGCATGTCTTTGCTTAGCCTGTCCCAGAATAGATGTGTTGTCCCAGTCGAAATGGTGGTTTTTTTTCATCCGTGTGTAGGACTACGAGGGAGAGAGGGTCGTGTCTTTTTGTGGCTAGCTTGTGTTCGTGTATCCTGGTGGCTAACTTTCTTCCTGTTTGTCCTACGTAGTGTTTGTGGCAGTCCTTGCATGGAATGTCAAAAAAAAAAACACTGTGCAGATTCCTTAAGAGCAAGCAGACCTAACACAGCCAGAAACCCTAACCACCTTACCATACTTCAAAGAGGTTTCAGAAATGACAGCCAGACTACTGAGACCCCTCGGAATCCTAGTAGCACACAAACCCACCAACATCCTCAAACAAAAACTAACAAACTTAAAAGATCCAATACAACCCATAGACAAAACCAACGTCATCCTCAAATTTCCATGCAAGGACTGCCACAAACATTATGTAGGACAAACAGGAAGAAAGTTAGTCATCAGGATACACAAACACCAGCTAGCCTCAAAAAGACATGACCCTCTCTCCCTCATAGCCCTACACACGGATGAAAAAAAACACCATTCGACTGGGACAACACATCTATCCTGGGACAGGCTAAACAAAGACATGCCAGAGAATTTCTAGAGGCCTGGCACTCCAACCACAACGCCATAAACAAACACATAGATCTAGATGCCATCTATCAACCCCTCAGAAAATGAACAGGAAATGACATCACCACAAACCCCAGGAACACCATCCAGGAGAAAGATATAAATAGAAAGCAGGAGACAACAGCTTCGCTTCACTTGGAGGTCACCACTGATGATGTTACCTAGCCAGGTAATGAAATGTCTGGATATCAAACCTACAGCTCAGCGAGCAAACCTACACCCTAGGTCTCCACCCTCTCCACCTCAGCTCCATCAGTGGAGATAGGGGTGGGTTGTTCTCCTTTCTTCCTGAAGTCAATGATCAGTTCTTTTCTTTTGCTGACAATAAGAGAGATTATTATCACTGTACCATGGCACCAAGGTCTCTATCTCCTTTCTCTATTCTGACTCACCATTGTTTGAGATCCAGCCTACAATAGTAGTGTTATTGGTGAACCTGTGGATGGCCACATAGTTGTGGGTGCACATAGAATACAGTAAGAGGCTGAGTACTCATCCTTGCACAGTGCCAGTGTTGAAGATGATCGCGGAGGAGGTGCAGTTGTCTATCTTCATTGGTTGCCTGTCTGTGGGTCAGGAAGCTGAGGATCCAGTTGAGAGGGTAGAGCTGAGATCTAGGTCTCATCCTTTCCAGTGAAGCTGTGGGTAGAAAGTCAAATCCCAATGAGAGGAATTATACAGAATTTTTGCTAAAAAGTTCACATAATCCTTGCACAGCTTTCACATTTTGTTTGCCCCTGTATCACTGTCATAGCTGTCACCTTGTCAAGATCCAGGTAAGGTCCTTTGATGTTAGTATAATTCCAGTGCAATCAATTTATTCATAGCAGTCAGAAATATTACACATAGACTTGAAATAAATTTCAGTATGTCTGAAAATTATCATATGCTGTGAAAGCTTCAAAATCTTAATCTTAGTACGTGACTGACTACTCATTTGCACATATTCTAACAAGGTTAGAAAACTATTCAATTATTAAAGTTTGTGCAATCCTTAGTGTGCTGAGGGTATTGTTGAGTTTTTTTTGTTAGACTTTCCTTTTTCTTTCTGCAAAGAAAGCTGTACCAATTATTTAATAGTGGCAAACTCATTGTAATTGCAAGTGTTAAATCATTCATTCATTGGAAAGTTTGATTTGCAGTGCTTGTAAATGGTGTGCATGTTTAAACTGATTATCATTGTCACTTATTGAAGACAGGTGACCTCACTGCTATACTGCTGACTTAAAAGTACTAATTTAAAGCAAACTTCACCCTCTGAGTCCTATTAATTACTCAAGTTTATTCATCCTGTTAAGCCATTGATAAGCTATGGGTCTGCCTATTCAACCATGTCAGGGATTACAGGTGGGTGTGCAGATGACTTCATGTGTATTTTATCACCATTAATCTGACTGACAAATTTGAAGGCTAGTATATAAGGGAGAGTTCAGATCATATTATATATGAGCAGAATTGGAGTCTGTTTTCTTTGCATAGCTCAGTGCTTATCCTTTCAAGGACAGAGATATTTTCTAATCAGCCTGTTCAGACATTTTATTCCGCCTCTTTGGAGCAGCTGGGACTTGAACCCTGTCTCTGATGTATGGAGACCACTCCTGTGCCACTAATACTACAACACTTGAAGAACAGAAGGGATAGGAGCTGATCAAATCCAGATGTTTTAATACTGTAAAAAACATTCAAAAGGGTAGATACAGAGGAATTAGTTTCTCTTGTAAAGGAAACAAGAATAAGGGAAGTTTTCATTTTAAAGCTGAGCTGTTCAAAATAGAATAATATATTTCTTCACAAGATAAGGAGAAATTTGCTATATCTATGACAAAATGCTGCGGATATTTAGTTAACTGAAATTTTCAACATTATCATTATTAAATTTTGTCAAAGATACTAAGGAATGGGATTAAACATCCATACCATATCAGAAATATGGCCCACGCTAGTCCCTGCTGCTTGTGTATGTCTTTCTGAGTTACTTTCTTTCTTCTTTTTTTGCCTTTTTGTTTTCTCTGTCCTCTCCCAAGGAAGAGAGGACAATCGGGCAACCATCTCAGATTGTCTTTTAATAGGGTGGTTTCTTAACCACTCTTGACAACCTGCTGTGCTGTTCCAGCAATAAAGTTTCAACATTAAACATCCATACCATATCAGAAATATGGCCCGCGCTAGTCCCTGCTGCTTGTGTATGTCTTTCTGAGTTACTTTCTTCTTTTTTTGCCTTTTTGTTTTCTCTATCCTCTCCCAAGGAAGAGAGGACAATCGGGCAACCATCTCAGATTGTCTTTTAATAGGGTGGTTTCTTAACCACTCTTGACAGCATCACTAGAAAAGACTGGAATGTGCAGTGGAATATTCTGGTAGCAGTAAGATAGGAAGTGAGTGACACAGCCACTTCTGGGAGGGACAGTTGATCACTTGTAACCATATGGGAGCCAGCCAATTAGTTTTGCATAGTTGAGCAAAGAATGTAGCAAGACAAGAAATAATTTGATGCCATTCTTCTCTCCCCGTTACCCTTGAACTTCTATCACCTGCGATGATAAGTATGGCATTAAGAGGTGTATTTTTTTCCTGGATTTTTTTAATAACAAAGTTGAGATAGAGGTGACGGGTGTTCTGCTTCAGAGCCCGTAAATTAAACAGCTTGTGACTTTTGGGATTTTTTTCTAAATTCAAAACAATAGAAACAGCCTGAATGGGTGGGGTCAAGCTCCCACAGAATCACTTTCTTGGTCTTAATTTTCAGTAGCAGTTTCTGGGCTTGAAAGTTACAGCACATCTTTCTTTTGTTCTCTCTCTGTAGAGTTAACTTAGTCCAATTTCCTCTTTCTTTTATTGTATTTTATCTACAGTGTATGAATAAAGTCTTTTGCTTCACGATTGATAGTTTGATCTATCAAACTGCATTTAGAATGCAACACCAGGCACTTACTCTTAAAATATGATAGCCTAGGCCCTAATGGTTTCTTAAAATATTTGGAGGGAGTTTGGTCAAGTCCATTATATACCTATGAGGCTACAGCCATCACTCTCAAAATGCCTTCTCTCCTCTCTGAGCCAACCCTTCACTGTCTTCATGCCCACCCTGATTCTGACCCTTCCCATCATCTGCGTCACCTGTTTGGATTCTGAGACTCTTCCCCTCACCTTGTGTATCTCTGTGACCCTGGGATGTTCATCCTATAAATCTGCAAGGCGTCCCTCTGCCCATGATTGTTTCTTCCACTGCCAAGTACCCTCAATTCAACTGGCTTGAACTTACCACTGGCAGAACTGTCTCTTTTGGATTGCATCTGTCTGACTATCGCTACCCAGAGGCCCCTTCACCTCATAGCTACGCTCTTCTCTTCACTCTTTCCTTCCTGCCTCAGCTTCTATTGGCTGGAATGTTCTTACTGAAGCATAGGAGGTTGAGGGGTGACCTTATTGAGGCTTATAATCATGAGGGGCATGGATAAGTGTTTTCCCCCTAGGGTGGAGGAAATCAAAACTAGAGTATATTTTTAAGGTGAGGAGAAAAATTTTAAAATGTTACAAGAAACAACTTTTTTTGGTGTTTCATATATGGAATGAACTGCCAGACGAAGTGTATGCAGTTACAATATTTAAAAGACATCTGGACAGGGACATGAGTAGGAAAGCTTTGGAGGAATATGGGCCAAATGCATGCAAGTGGGACTAGTTTAGTTAGACAGCATGGTTGGTGTGGACTGATTGAACCGAAAGGTCTGTTTCCATGCTGTGCAACTGTAAGACTGACTCCCACCAGTCCTTGAACAGCCTTCCTTCCTGCTTTGGAGAGCTTCCCTCTCTTGCCTCAGTTGGCATTGTCTTATGTCCCTTCAACACCAGCCTTACTATGTCCTTGTAGCAGCCCCAGCAAAAGCCCAAAATAGCTTTCTTTTAGGGAAAGAGGAGGGAGGTGATTGTTAGTTTTTAAAATGTAAAATCAATTTTTTGTGATGTTTCTACATAGTAAATTAGTACCTGATTGAGTCTGCATGACTCTAGTAAATGTTGCTAAACTTCAGCTGATTACTCCTGACATGCTCTTTTGTTAAGCTCTAATTAATTGAATTTGTTTATCATAATTATTTCCATCCATCTCACACTGTTGGTTAACAGTGCAACTACAGAAAAATTGTTTCAGCTTCAAATACTTTTTATAAAATTGGCCAAATTGCAACAATGTGCCAAATAACTTGATCTGTATTGAAGTCCCTATTTCCAAGACCGATCAGGCAAAAGTTAACTTGCATTCCCAGGACTTTTCCAGTCCGACATTTAAAGCGGAATCCATCCCAATATGTACTAGCAAACCTTGCAGATGGCTTTTAAATGAACCTTTGCAGAAGCCATGTCTCCTTTTTACAGCATTAGCTGCTGTATTCCAGTCAGTAAAATGTTTAAAGGTCCCAAAGCAATTTTTTTTTTGATAAATGACTGAGAGATGGTAAAATGGCAGGTAAGTGCATGAGGGAAGAAAGATGGCAGGTAGTTAGATAAGGGAGAAAGGTGTTTGGTAACTGGGTTAAGGGGTAAGGTTGTGGATGAAAGGGGATGGGTGGCAGCTGGATAGGTGTGAAGATACTGTGGCAGCTAGGCATCAGGTAAGTGTGTGCTGTGTAACCAAGGATTCAGGTGTTCAGGGAGGGTCAGTCGAAGTGATTGGGATGGTGATCACTTATAAAGTTAATCAGGAATCACAACAGGTTCTACTTACTTTAATGTTTCCTGGCTAACTGTTAAACCATGTAAGTCAGAAATCTCCAGTCCTTGACTAAACTAGAATTGGGGACATTTTCAGAGGATTTCAGGTGCCAGATATCATGCCACTGGAAATTGAACAGTACAGACAATTAATCATTGTCTCAGGATTTTTGAGGGACCCAATAGATAACTTTCAGAATATGGATAGCTGTTAGATCAGGAACGTTGCTCCAAGAAAACTTAAACTTAGAGTGTTATCAGATAATCAGCTAAATAAATTTAGAGGTGGTCAGACAGTTCTGAAAGCAATAACCCATTTAAGATAGTCACACAATTGCTTGATGTGTGGTACATTGTATTTTTCATTTGAAACCTACATTGCCAGTCTCCTGTGTATTGAGGGTTGAATTTAGAGCTGGGAAACAGGAACCAGGATTATTCCCAAATCCCAAACCCATCTGAGTAGAAACAGCTACTGACCTTGACTTTTCAGAGCTGCTGCCTTAATTGGCATTAGGACAGATTACCTGTCCAATTAAAACAAAACCTGGAATTTGTGGCAAATATGTTTCCTACAGATTGAGATAATTTAGGGTCTTGTGGTTATAGTTGGAGTAATCGTAACTTTGGTAAAATGGGAGATATCAATTCAACTGTTCCTTATAGAACTTTCTGGTCATTTCCAGATTTTGAATGAAAATTGAGATTCCATATATACTCATGTAAAAAGTGAATTTTTTTAGATTTTAAGGTTAAAATTTATGGGGTTTTTAATTACATGAATACTACTTCTGAGGGACCGAAATTCATGCTACAGTTTAAAATGCCATATCATTAACAGAAGCCCAATTGACCTCTAAATAAATAAAGCAAAAACAACAATGAATTATGATAATATGACATGAGTGCTACAGCGGGGTTGAGGAAGGTTGTCACCTGACTCTGACCTGTTGAATCTTAAACTTTTGCACCAAATTGGTGTGAATTGTACATCAAATAAATAATAGCATGAAAAAAAAATTATTTCCTCATTATCTTGTATACCTCAAGTTACAATCAGAGGGTTAGATAGGTTGGACAGCGAGAGCCTTTTTCCTCGGATGGCAATGGCTAGCACGAGGGGACATAGCTTTAAATTGAGGGGTGATAGATACAGGACAGATGTCAGAGTTGTTTCTTTATTCAGAATGTGGTAGGGGTGTGGAACGCACTACCTGCAATAGTAGTAGTCTCGCCAACTTTAAGGGCATTTAAACGGTCATTGGACAGGCATATGGATGAGAATGGAATAGTGTAGGCTAGATGGGCTTCAGCTTGGTTCCTCAAGTCGGCACAATATTGAGAGCTGAAGGGCTGTACTATGCTGTACTGTTCAATGTAACTTTTATGGACACGATAATATCTTGACAGTCAATGTTGATCTGTTATCTATGAATATCTAAGGACAACTTTTACAAAAGATTGACTTTGACTTTTACTCTAGTATAGAATGGGTGGCTAAATCGATATTGACTGTTTTACGTTACCACCCAGAGCCAAAGTTTACACTCCTATTCTTGAATCATGGCATACAGCAGGAAAAGGTAAATGTAATAGGAACCTCAGTTTTGCACTTTTTTTATTGCTATAATATCATCACTGAAAGTCACAGTGAAGATGACTACTAAAAGCTTACAGTATCTGTATGTAATAAAGGAGAATTAAGCAACTTTAGATTTCAAGCTTGTAATTTCCAATAGGATACAGACAACTTTTCAGTACCTTCAAATTATAATGAAGGTGATAAAGAGATGAGCAAATATAAATTCAACCTGGTCTTTGACTTACCAGTCCGCTCTCAAGCATCAGGAAAGCGATGAACGGGTCAACAACAGTGCTATGAAGGAGCACTTGCTGAACAATAACCTACCCACTGATGCTCTGTTTCAGTTTGGTCAGGGCCATTCACCTCTTGATCTCACTACCTTTTGGACAAAACACAGACAAAAGAGCTGAAGTCCAGAGGTGAGGTGAGTGACTATAATTGATATTGAAGCAGCATTTTACCAAAAATGATTTCAAAAGGACCTTGCTGTAATGGATTATGCCAGACCACTCAACATTCTTAAGCAGGCAGCCCCAGACCATAACTTTGCAATTTGTTTCGGTAAGTGTATAGTAAAAATTACCCGGAGTAAGATATGATTTGGAGATGCAGGTGTTGGACTGGGGTGTACAAAATTAAAAATCTCTCAACTTGGACTATAACCTGATGTTGTGTGATTGTTAACTGGAGTAAGATAAATTGGTAGACTACTAGTTTTAAAACAGACAAAATATTTATTCACAAAATTACACAATGAAACACAAAGAACAGAATAAAGAATCCCTCCAGAACTCAGCCGATCCAACTAGACATAATTGTGCTGTTCCAAATTGACACAACAGTACCAATAAGCAAACTCCCTTTAAACCAGTATAAATGGGACACATGCTTACAGGTTGAAGCTGAAGGGCAGAAAAGAATGTTTCCACATAGATCACTGTTGAACTTCCAAGTTCAAGACTGATCTAAAATTGCTCAGCTCAGCTAGAGAGCTAACCATTCCCTCCTCATTATACAGGTCACTTCTAAAGCATAACCACTTTGGCCTGAAGTCTCATCTGTTTGCATATAAACAAAAGGCATCTCAAAATCCTTTTCATCTCAGTACCAAACCAGACTGATCGGAGATAGGATTAGTGGTGCTGGCAAAGCACAGCAGTTCAGGCAGCATTCGAGGGGCAGTAAAAGCAATGTTTCAGGCAAAAGCCCTTCATCAGGAATACAGGAAATCGGAGATAGGCCTGGTTTATTACCCTTCTGAAAAAAAAAATCAAGGACAGAGTCTCCTTGAGCCAAAGAACAGCTTTTAGGGAAAAAAAGAGGACTAGCTTTGTGACACTTACAAAGCAGGAGTCAATGAGAATTTAGGGGGAAACACTCTCTACTAGTTGCAATCAAACCTACAACAAAAGAATATGGTTGTAGTTATTGGAGGTTGGTCATCTGAAGCTCAGCACATCCCTGGACCAGCATTTATTGCCCATCACGAGTTGCCCTTGAGAAGGTGATGATGCACTGCTTTTTTGGAGTACATAAACCACAAAGCCGTTGGAGAGGAAATTCCAGGATTTTAACTCCACTACATTGAAGGGACAGGAGAATTCCAGTGTTGATCCATGTCTTTTCGACATGGTAATGTTTAAAGTTTATTTTTTTGACACAAACCTGTCACACCTCATTTAGAACTTAGTGAGATGGATCAAAGCCACCAGACTTGATACCCCCACCCTTTCCCCTGTTACTGGACCCAATAGAATCCTCCCTGTCAGACTGACACCACACTGAACAACACAACCCACCCCCAGCCATTGGACCCAAGCATACTTGCATCTGGACCCAATTCCTGGCTTTCCTAGCCATTGGACTCAACATCCTTCTGTCACTTGCTGCTGGATGTTGCAGTGACCCTGCTCTTTCTCTCTCTATCCCTCCCCCCCACCCCCCCCTTAACTCTTTCCACAGCCAGAGCAGTTCTTACCCTTTCACAAGAACTGTCAAAGTAATTAACTATGTTGCTGGTTATTTAAGTCTCAGAATGTGACACACTGCTGCAAAGGAGTCTAGGTTTGACATTCCTCAATTATCCTGTATTACAAGGGAACTATTTGACTTCAGAAATAGCTGAAAGAGTCAGGATCAGAATTCCTGGTTAGAATTGCAGAGCTCAGCCCACATGGAAAAAGGTAGGAGTGAATTGGCAATCTGATTATGATAACCTACTTTTGGAATGTCTGAGCCATTATTTTCCTTGTATGTCTCATCAGTTGTGCCTAAACCAGTGAAACAAATCTCACCTCCTGAAGGTGCTGTGAGGAAGGGTCACTGGACCCAAAATATTAACTTTGATTTCTCTCCACGGATGCTGCCAGGCCTGTTCTGCTTTTCCAACCAGTTCTGTTTTTATTTCTGTCCTCCTACTTGCTCATCAATGTTTATGATATCTCTTTGAGGTTGCATAACTAATTTCTTCTATACAGGGTTTTAGTTAGAATCCTGTTTATTTTTGTTTCAAATTTGGTTTTGATCAATATGAGTTTTGCTTAGAGACAGCTCATTTTGACTATAAAGACATTCACTCAGCTGTCAAATTCTATGTAAGATCCTGAATTCTATGTAAGATCCAGATCTCTTTCTTTCTCTCTAAGAAAACTAAACTTGCAAATTCTCATAATGGCTCATTTACATTCAACAAAAGTCATTAGTTTTAAGGTTAGAAAATGTTTACAGTTGTGGTCTAGGATTATCAGTATCAACTAATTTTATGTCTGATATTGTTATCCTGACAGTGCCCAACCGAATATGTTGGTGTGCAGAGTTTGGCCGTGTGTCTTTTACCACTGTAAAATACACCAATCTGTACATGCCAGATTTTGTTTTTTTTCTCAGTGCCTAACCACACAGTCTTTTTTTAAAAGATCTTTTAATTCTTTAAGTTCTTATTTATAGGAAAATAAGTATTTTTCTCTTGAAACTCCTCATTATGGCAACATTTTTTTTCATACTGATTCCTAATCAGGACTGGCTAACTACCTTTGACATCCTTTGGGTCTTGTATATGATGAATCCGAAACCTATCCTTGAGCATTGGCTCATGTTACAGACTGTCTTCTGAAGCATAGGATTTCATGAGTGGATTGGCTACCACCAATCCTTCTGGTTTGTATTAGTCTTGGCTCCTGATATCCTGTGCTATCATTGCCCATGCAATGTCTCAGGCAGAATGTGATCTCAATCCTGAACAGCAAATAGATTTATAATATATTACATAATCATTAGATACATTGCATTTAAGATACATGATTCGTCATTGAGATATCAGTCACGTTATAGTTACTAAAATATTTTACATTTGTATTGGTAGCAAGCTCAGAACTCCAATAACAGCACTCCTCCCAGTAATAGCCCTTTACATCCTGTTGGGCCAAACTTACCTCTCAATGTCAGGTATCCTTTCACATTATAACTGGCTTATAGTACAATACCTTGACCTAAACACTTGAATTTCCTTCTTAAACCTCTCTATCCTTCCTTTTTAAAGATGTTTCTTAAAACCTAATCATCTGAGTCAATGGTCCAGCTACTCTGATACTTCCTAATATGGCTTGCTGTCAAATTTGCTTTTTTTTTTAAAAAGGTGTCTTCTGTTAGTTGATTATGCAAAATGTATGGCATACACATAGGCTGTAGTTGTTGATCCTTGATTGAGTGACAACCGATATATTTTGTATTTCCTTTCACGTGCTTAAATAATCAATATTTCTTGCCTACAGTTTCATTTCTTTTGTTGTAAGAGTCCATTCCAATATTTCACTGTTATCTTCATTGCCTCCAACACCCCCATCCAGCATGTGGTGGACACATTTTGCATTAAAAATGTTCTTTTGTGAAATTATTTGCAAACTAATCTGATGGTTGCAACCTCCTTTTGGGTATCTATACATGACAGAGAAAGCATATTGCAGCAAGCACATTACTTTTCTTGGTACTTTTTCTTTCAACCAATCAAAATTATGTACATTTATTTCTATCTGTATTGGATGGAAAATGTTGTTTTCACCTGTCACATGATCACTTGATCCATTATTGGTTGCCATGCTTGGGCACAGTCACATGAGTTGAGTCTTATTACCTGAACCTGATTTCATACCCCCTCACTATTCACATTCTAAGTGCTCAAAGTTGTCTACTTTTCTGCTATTTCTGTCATTGTAGACCTTTTTGAATGTATGACAGGCAATCAAGCAGCAAGTATACTCCAACCTGTTTCTCTATTATGCACTATTTTTCGATTTTGTAAGTAACATTGTGAAAGTGGATATAAGATGGCAGTGGAGTAGGTCTCCTGCTCTGACTGCCTTTTCTCCTCCCCTTCCTTTTTAAAATTTTTTTTTTATCCTTCGCTTGGATGCCATCAACAGTAACGAGAGCCTAGCACGATGACCTCGAGCAGTCTCGAGGTAAAAACAATGACTGCAGATGCTGGAAATTCCAGCACCACTAATCCAAAATCGAGCCGTCTCAAGCCAGGTCCAGAGTGCAGACCTTGGGCAGGCCTACCACGGACATAGAGTAGGCCCAGCATGGAGGCGAGTGAGCCCCTAGTTACCTTTTGTTTGAGCAAGTACAGGACTTAGAATTGACGGTTGCTACATCGACCAAGGTGGCATCGGCGAGGGAGGCCTAGCAGCAAAAGATGGTGCCCGAGGATCAGAGACTTTGTTAGTTGGGTCTAGTGCTTGCGGAAGGGCATCATGGCAATATAGTTGGGCCCAGGAATGAGAAACACGACTCTGATGTTGGGTAGGTCCAGTGTAGATGGTGGTGAAGCAGTAGAGGAGGGATGACAATGTGGGAGTCATTGGTGACGAACTGGCTCAAGACTGAGATTCTTTTCAAGCTCTATCTTTTCCTTTAAATTATTCAAAACAGTGCTGTTTTGTGCTGACAATTTTTTTTACTGTATTTTCTTGTATTATGCCTGTAATGATATTGTATAATCTATTATTGTATGAGAATATTTTGTCTCTTTCAGTAGAAGCAATGGAAAATTACCATTCCCCTTTCAAAGAACTTGTGACGTAGTATGCATAAGCATCTTGTTCCTTTACAGCTAATGGGAATGTTGGAACAACAATAGATCATTCAATACCTCTGGCCTCTTCAGCCATTCAATTAATTCATCGTAGAACAAGAGGTGCATTCTAACCAGTTCTTAACACTTAAGTTGACTGCATACTATTTAATATCTTTGCCTAACCAAAAAGAAAATGCTGAAATACAAACAGTGGCTCTCCATTAATAGGAGATTTTCTCCTTCAGCACTGACATCAGTTGAGATTCTGGAATTCTCAGCTTTTGATTTTAATTTCTACTCCTAATGCCTTAATGCATAATTTGCTGAATTATATCTACGATCCATTCTTAGAATGTCAGTGAAATGTTTCTCCCATCACTTCGATGCAATTCAGGTAAATTTGTTCAAAAATTTACAAATTCAACTAAGTTCATTCGATGACTTATTCTCAAAAATCCTCTGACATTAAAAAATGGATTGTCGGCACGTATGAACCAGGTCCCAGCTCACTTCAGTGCTTTACTAAGCTGAACTGGAGTGGTTTGAGCTGATTTGCAGTCATGAAATTGAACTGCTTTTGGCTGTTCTTTAGACACTGCAACTGAGATTATAGTTTGTACCTTAACCAAGGAAGAGAAAAAATGACAAATTGAGAACAAGGATCAGCCATTAGTCCCTTGCGTCTGCTATACCATTCTTTTCAACTTTAGCTGAACTTTACTCCAACTCCATTCTTTGACTATTGTTCTTATTGTTCTACATGTTTCAAGTCCCTTCTTCAGGTAACATTTTCAATTGTTCCAGGATTGAATGGCTCACACTTATGTGAGAACTTTTACTACGAGAGAGAGAGAGAGAGAAGACAGGTCACCAAGTTTACTACAGCCAGATCAGCGATTGAATATCATGCTTCTTTTTGTAATACTTTGTACCCACACACTGGTTAGACAACACGGCTAACTGAATTTCCTCAACTTAAATCTATTTCAGTCTTGAAAGTTCCACTTGTCTCAGCGTGCATCACCATTTTTGGAGGAGAAGTTCCTAAATTTCTGTTATCATTTGTTTTGGGAGGAGCTATGACTCCATACTGCCCTTTGCAATGGTTTGGGCAGTGCCTCCAGGAAGGGATGTTAGGATAGGCAATAGATGATGGCATTACTAATGATGCCCACATCCCATGAAAGAATAAAACAAAACATTCTGCTTTTGTTCCTTCATGCCTTGCTCTCTCCCAACCTTTCCAGCCGGTTTAACATTGATACACTTCAATCAGCTCACCCCCAAATCTTCCATATTGAAAAGAACACACACAACTTGCCCTTGTAATTTAACATTCCATCCCAAACATCTGTAACAGTTTATTTTGCCTCCTACTAATTCATTACTAATTATGGCCTTTCACTGTCATTGCTTCCCTTTAATGCATCAACCAAGTAAATATTAGTTCATGGGTTTCAAATTACTGGTACCAGTTTTGATATTCAGGGTCTCATGCTGCTGGACCACAAAAAAAAGCAGCTTTTAGTGAAACAGTTCTGCAGATTTTACAAACAATGATGAACTACTTAGAAGTTAGATGGAGATTATAATGACAGATCAAGAATAGGGAATTAATGCTGGGGATAGAAACAAAAATGAAGAAATAGAGGAGTAAGATGCTTCTTTTTCTCCTGTCCACCTTTTATTTTGACATTTTCTAACTTTTTTTCTCTGCCCTTTAACCATACTAATGTCACCTTCACCACATCGGCCACTCCTGTTTCACCTCAATGTTTGGTTTCAATGCATTCATAATTCTAAAACTTGTGTATCTATAGTTGACAAAAATATATTTATTGGTGTATACCATAAAAATGAATGATTCAAATGCTGAAGTTGAGCTTTCAAAAATTAAATTTCAACTCATACTGTTTAGAACATCTTTTTCCATCACTGGGGTATTATAACAAATCGTGATATAAAAGATCTAAGATTCTGCACTCAGCGATTTCTACAGCTAATTAATGACAAATTTGAAAACATCATGGTAATTGTTTGGTTCCAGTGAGAGAGTTCTTGTTCACTATGTAACCGGATAGCAGACGTCAATTTTGACTTCACTTCTTGTTTAATAGCAGCCCATGCCCAGAATGAATTGATAAGGGACAAAGCAATTATGAAATCTGGATCAAGAAGATGGATTTCAGTCCTTTTCTGCTAGGGCTTCTTGGCCACGTGGGCTTGTGAGAACATCGAAAGCTTCTATGGAATGGAATGAAACAACGGAAGAACTGTTTGTTCTTTCTCTCAATGAATAACATTAACTGTACTTCTCTGGCAAAGATTAATTTACAGTTATAAGTGACACTTGCTTCTTTAGACTTATCTAAGTATCAGCTTGTCTTGCAACCAGTAAATTAGTAAGAAATTATCCACTTCAATAAATAGCTGGAAAGTAGTGCTGGGGAATAACTGTTACATTAAGAATTTGTTACTTCTGATAATTTGACAGAGGGACTCACCTGGACAACCTTATATCCCTCTGCAAAGAAAAATAGTACATGCTGGCCATCTTAGGGATTGTACCATTGTGTCTATTATCATCAAGCTATTAATCCCGACTCCTCCGTAATGTCCTGGGGACTTGGATTTGAACCCTGCCACGGCAGCTGGTGACATTTGGATTTAATAAATGTGCAATTGAAGACCCTAACGACGACCATGAATCCGAGATTTCTTCTGACTAGGATTTTATCCCACGTAGTCATATTGACCAGCCATTCACTGGTCATTACAAATCAAACACATTTACCTCTGTAAAACAGATTAATGATAGGCAACTATAAATGTCTCACCTGCAGACCACCGTTCACAAAGACAATCTCGGGTCTCACGTGCTGCACAAGAGTGTGCAGCTGATTTCCTCCCATCTTCAACTCCATCTATTTGCCTCATACACTGAAATGCAATGCTGCCCAACCCCTCACTGAGATTTAGACAGGCCATAGACATTTTCAACGAGTTAAAGGCCAGCTGCACCAAGTTAGAGGCAAAAAAACTGCAGATGCTGGAATCCAAAGTAGACAAGCGGGAGGCTGAAAGAACACAGCAAGCCAGGCAGCATCAGGACGTGAAGTCAAGGATGTTGAGCAGGGTGTGAATGCTGGAGGGCTTAAGGTAGGAGATAAAACACTCCAAAATAAGAAGTCCCATCATCTGAAGTGGGAGCTGCATAAGTATTTTGAACTGTTTAGAAAAGTCAGAAGTGCTTGGCCATGATACTAAAAGGACTGCTCCTCTCTGGGATGGCCATTGATTGTATCAGTGACAATGCAGCTGTTATGAGCCAAAGGGATCTGTTAGTACTTGGTCCAGGTCAACATGCGCTGCTCATATTATTGACTGAACATCTGAGTACTTATGGGAATGGCCTATCAATGGACTCTATAAATTTCAGTCAGTGGTCTCAACTTGACTGAACACCGCAAAGTGGCAATCAGTTGATCCATGTTTCATTAAAACTGACTGAGGAGCAGTGGCTATGAATGTTGGCAAACTGCATACCTCCCTAACTCCAATCAAAACCTTGCACTAATTTAAAAATTCCTAGCCATCAGCCTAAAGCATTCTTCTCACTAGTGTGGAAAGAAATATATGTAACTGAAGTGCAATCTTATGACACTGGGTCCTGTGTTTAGCAAATCTGCATAAAAGATTATTTGAGTTAATGAATTGGCAGCCACAAAACATGTTGAAAGCTACAATGGTTGAAATAATTCATTGGAAATCTGCTCAACCAAAATTTATTCTGGGGGTTCTTTTTATATTTTTTGTCATTTTAATATTATTGCATCACACAATATTGGAAGGAAAATTTTCTCAATTTTGGTTTTTCACAGAAAACAATGTAATTTTAAAAATTGTTTCAACAATACAACTTGTCACAGATGGCAGTGCTCAGCATTTTAAAAATTCAACATTTATTACCTTTTGACATCAATAGATGTTAAATGAGTTAGGTACGTTGTGTGCAATTGGAGTCATGTTTAAATAAAACTGAGTGGAGAAGCTTCCTGAAGGATTTTAGTTGGGGGGGGTGCGGAGTTTGTGGGAATTGAGCAGCTTTCACGTTTGTCTTGTATTTTATAAATTATTACTATCATACAGCTTGCTGTGGTGTGCCTTAATTTGCACTTTCTTTAAACCACTAAGACCCGATCTAATATGATTATTGTTACTGGATTGTGCATACCATGAAAAGTTTACATTATGAACAATTTACACCTCAACAATTAAACTTTATTAGAAATTTTAAAAATGTTTGGTCAAAATAAATCAGCAGAAAGGCTAAAATAATGGAGAAACTTGACATTTTTATCAAATGTGGAGAGGTGGGCTCAGGTGTGTGAGGGGTTATTCCCCTCATAGTGAGATTAGTTCAGGATCCCTGCCCAGTTCCGAGTTACACCCAGGAAGGTTTTCAGGTTGGTAGGGACCCAAATGGTGGTCTCTGGTGTCATTGGAGAAAGTGAGGACTGCAGATGCTGGAGTACCAGAGTTGAAGAAAGGCTTATGCCCGAAAAGTCGATTCTCCTGCTCCTCGGATGCTGCCAGACCTGCTGTGTTTTTCCAGCACCACATTTTTCAACTCTGGTGTCATTGGTACATGATAATGATTTGGTATATGACAATGAGATTGCAATTAACTATGATTTGGTTATTAAAATCAAAGCAGCATTTTCCAAGCTGTCAGCTGTCACTCATGTTTTTCTCAGTGAATCTACAGGTTGTGAAAGCTTTAAACAGTGAAACTGAAAAGCTTGGGTATTAGGTGTTCACAGCACTGCTCCTGAAATGGTGTTTGCACTGCATGACAGGCAATTCCTAGCTTCTTTGAAGTCAGTTCCCCAGAGTCAAGTTGACTTCACTCACCATAGGTTGCAATTTCCTGCTGTCAGCTTTCACTAAAGTGGACAGGCAGTAGGCTGGAAGAACACAGCAAGCCAGACAACATCAGGAAGTGCAGAAGGCACTACAGCATGGGGGAACAGCTAATGTAGCAGCAACATCAACAAAACCTCCAGCATTAAGTAGACCGATGACACCAGCTCCTCCAGTGGATGCCCCTCTGCAGGCAGAAGGAATGAACACTCCAATCCAAGGTGGTGAAATATCCAATGAAGGATCAGTGCGTCAGATTAGGCTTTTTGTGGAAGATTGTTGCTGATACCCTCCTGCAGCTCCCTGGAACATGACATTCTTCCTATTGAACATGGTAGGCATACACTACTAGTGGTTGTTCAGGTAGAGTAAGGATTAAAACTGCACCCATCAGTGCTGGAATGAATTGTACCATTGCAATCAGCAGTTTTAAAGAAAACACTGTCTACTTACTTCCTCCTTTATAACGTAAACATAAATATTTATGCTGCATTGCTGCAATTACATCATGCAACTTTAATCCAATTATAATACAAAAGGAGTAAAGTAAATTTATATTGTAGCACTCAGCAGTAACACTGAAGTTTGAATGGCAAGGGTAAGCAATCGGTAATCTAAACACTGAGATTAGTACAACAAATCTATCAACTAAGGAACGGAAAGTCATGTAAATCGTAAATGCACAAGTGTGGGCTCCTATTACATGAAGATTGCTGAACCATAAAAATTACCCCACTGAAATAATACTTTTTTATTAAAACTCTACCTTTTCTAATTTCCCTTATCCTCCATTTTGTTAGCCTCTCCTTTTCTTTTGAATATTCTTTATCTCCTGGCTTTATTACTTAAGTTTCGGACTCTTCCTTTATATAATATTGATGGACATGAGGATGGGACAGGTGAGATAGATCACAGGCTGGTGTCAAAGCAGTGGACAATATGAGTGCGAATATCAGGTGATGGGCGTTACAGAGACTGAGAAGAGTCATGGATTTTAGGTTGAAGGGCTGAAATTTTAAACTAGTAGTTGTTAGGCATCAGGACCCAATGAGGTCAGAAACCATTTGGTACTGATGCAGCAATGTTTTGACTGAGCTAACTTATGGATGCAGCAATCACTTAGTAACTGCCCTTTTTAAACACGGCATCACCCTACAATGACCCATTAATGCAGTGGACCAAAATAATGTAATAGTGCATTCACATTGCTCATGTTCAGCTTTGAATGCGAAGTTAGCACGTTCATTATAGTGGTACTTAGCATGCAGTTTAAATTGGGGGGAAGGCCTGAACTAACTTGAAGAGGCCAGGGATCCTCAAAGCACCAAATTCCAAATCTTGATCGAGTCTTGACAAGGGATTGTGGTAGTATTTACAGTGTGGCTACACTTTAGTGAGGAAAATCTCATGTTCCAATAACATAGTCGTTGTGTGAATCCAGCTTTATCAGAGCAAGTTGGCTGATTAAATGTAGAACTGCTAATGATTATGGTGTTATATTTAGGAGCTGTACTCATTCTGAACATGCTCATTGGCTGTCCATTATAAATACTTGAAAAACTTGTGATGTGAGTTGGCCTGCAGAGACAGTGATGGCTGGTTTGAATTGTATAATAAATCTTAAGATGATTAAGTTGGCTTCATACCTCAAAGGAGTCTTAATGGATGATGCACATTTTTTTTAGTCCAGGAAGTGTTTGAAACTTCCAAAAGCTGATGGATGATTAAGTAACTTTCCACTTACCAATTAAATAGGCTGAACTTGAAATGATTTATGAACAATTTGTGCTATTTATTAATAACTGTAGAAGAAGTTACTGAAAATGATAATTAATAAGACATTGCTTATTGCAGATATGATTTATGTAATTTTACTAACCTTATCATTTACACCATCTGCCCCCTTATACAGGATAGCACCTATCAATAACCATTTGCCTTTACCAAAGGCTTCAATTTCGAAGGTATTGTTGAAACCATGTTGGGTCCCCTGGTTATTTCGGACAGCAGTCACAGAATCTCTGAGGAATTAATATATTACACACGTTTAAGTGGAAAATATGAAAAAAATGAGCTCAAAATAAAAACAGTGCTGGAAAAGCTCAGCAGTTTGGGCAGCGTCTGTGGAAGGACAAACAGAATAATAGAGTCATCGAGATGTACAGCATAGAAACAGACCCTTGGTCCAACTCCTAACCTAACCTCGTCCCATTTGCTAGCCCTTGGCCCATATCCCGCTAAACCCTTCTTATTCCTATACCTATCCAGATGCCTTTTAAATGTTGTAATTGTACCAGCCTCCACCATTTCCTCTGGCAGCGCATTCATCGTGGGTGGCACTGCTGCCTCACAGCGCCTGAGACCTGGGTTCAATTCCCGCCTCAGGCGACTGACTGTGTGGAGTTTGCACATTCTCCCCGTGTCTGCGTGGGTTTCCTCTGGGTGCTCCGGTTTCCTCCTACAATCCAAAGATGTGCAGGTTAGGTGAATTGACCATGTTTAATTGCCCGTAGTGTTAGGTAATGGGTAAATGTAGGGGTATGGGTGGGTTGCGCTTCGGCGGGTCGGTGTGGACTTGTTGGGCCGACGGGCCTGTTTCCACACTGTAATGTAATCTAATCTAATGACATGCACCACGCTCTGTGTGAAAAGGTTGCCCCTAAGGTCCCTTTTTAAATGTTTTCCCTCTGACCCTAAAGCTATGCCCCCACTAGTCATGGACACCAATACCCCAGAGAAAAGACCTTGTCTATTTATCCTATCCATGCCCCTCATGATTTTATGAACTTCTATAAGGTCACTCCTCAGCCTCCGACACTCCAGATAAAACAGCCCCAGCCTATTCAGCCTCTCCCTTATAGCTCAAATCATCCAACCCTGGTAACATCCTTGTAAATCCTTTCTGAACCCTTTCAAGTTTCACAACATCACTCCTCAGCCCTTTGGCCCATCTGATCAAGATCCCTTTGTACTCTTGAGGTAACTTTCTTGGCTGTCCACTACACCTCCAATTTTGGTGTCATCCTTCCGATAAGAAGGATACCAGAATTGTACACTGTATTCCAAAAGTGGCCTAATCCATGTCCTGTTCAGCCAGAACATGACCTCCCAACTCCTATACTCAATACTCTGACCAATAATGGAAAGCATACGAAATGCCTTCTTCACTATCCTATCTACCTGCGACCCCACTTTCAAGGAGCTATGAACCTGCACTCCAAGGTCTCCTTGTTCAGCAACACTCCCCAGGACCTTACCATTAAGTGTCTAAGTCCTGCTAAGATTTGCTTTTCCAAAACTCAGCACCTCAAATGTATCTAAATTAAACCCTATCTGCCACTCCTCAGCCCATTGGCCCATCTGGTCAAGATCCTGTTGTACTCTGAGGTAACCTTCTTTGCTGTCCACTACACGTCCTCCAATTTTGGCATCATCTGCAAACTTACTTTAGATTTGTTCACATCCAAATCATTTATATAAGTAACAAAAAGCAGTGGGCCCAATACCAATCGTTATGATATTCCATTGGTCACAGGCCTCCAGTCTGAAAAGCAACCCTCCACCACCACCACCCTCTGTCTTCTGCCTTTGAACTAGTTCTGTATCTAAATGGCTAGTTCTCCTGTATTCCATGAGATCCAACCTTGCTAACCAGTCTCCCGTGAGGAACTTTGTCGAACGCTTTACTGAAGTCTGTACAGATCACATCCACTGCTCTGCCTTCATCAATACTCTTCATTACTTCTTCAAAAATCTCAATCAAGTTCATGAGACATGATTTCCCATGCACAAAGCCATTATTAATGTATTGAATCCAATATGGCAACTCTTCACCACTCAAAGATAGGAAAAGCCCATTTAGCTCACCCTGAACTACTCATACTACTAAAATAAACATCAAGCTCATCATTGTAGTTTATTGAACTCTTTTGTCATTCAAAGAACCTTGACTCCTGCCCTAATGTTTTCTCTAGGACTTCAATATTTGACTAATCAAACTGGTTTAACTTGCAATGTTAAATTTAATCTTCTTCATTATCCTCTAAGAATTAAGAGTTGACTTAATATATCTACTCATTAATTTTCGGATGTCTTGGTTACTGTGTCAGTGGTGACACCTATGCACACATTGCAAGCGTTGGGGACTCTATTACCTTTTAATAATCTTTTATGTTTTTATACAGAGTCAGGTGAGTGTTTGAACTTTAGTTAAATAGGATGTTAATTGTTTTCTTTTAAGTTCAAATGCAAGAGACAGATTTTGAATGAATAGGGTCACTGACAATTCTCTGGAGTGTGTGACTGTGGGAACTGACTCTGAAAGAAATGCAACTTCAGGGTGTCTTGTGTAAACTCATTGCGCAGTGAAAAGACAAACATTCCCAAAAAATACTACAATTTGTAACAGAGCCTCTTATTTCCATTGTACGGTCTTGAGTATCATGATGATGCTTTGACTTTACGAGATTTGTTTTGGCATGGTTTAAGTTAAAAATCACACAATGCCAGGTTATAGTCCAACAGGTTTACTTGGAAACACTAGATTTAGAAGTGCTGCTCCTTCTTCAGGTAGCTAGTGGAGCAGGATCATAGCACACAGAATTTATAACAAAAGATCATAGTCATAAAACTGATGCAATGTATGACACTTTGATCTTTTACTATAAATTCTGTGTCCTATGATCCTGTCCCAATACCTACCTGACAAAGGAGCAGCACTTTGAAAGCTTGTACTTCCAAATAGACCTGTTGGCCTATAACCTAGTGTGTGATTTTTAACTTCGTCCACCCCAGTACAACACCGACACCTCCACATCTTGTCCTACTTTCTTTTAAAGGGAGATTGGGAGACAAGTACTGAGCAGTCTATGAGAACATAAACAACTTGTGAAGCCTTTGGTGTTTGTTTTTTCAAAGCTGACGTGATAGAAACAGCTTGAATGGGTGTAGTCAAGCTCCCACCCATAGAACCAGGGCTTTTTAGCCTTGGCTTTCAGCAGTTGCTACTTGAAGAAGTGGGAGCTATTATTACCTCTGTTGGTAACAGCCAAAAGCTGAGGGCTCTCTTCTTGCTATGGGAGCTGTTGTAAGACAATTTATTTTCAGAATTTACCTTTTGCCAAGGGCATGTTAATGAGATTTTACTACATCAGAAGAGTTAATTAGTGACAGGTACTGCAGTTATTGTTCTGTTAAGCTTTCCAACAGAGTAAATTTATTCCGATTCCTTTCTTCTTTTGTTTTTTAACGATGGTGGATTAATAAAGTATATTTTGCTTTAAATCCAGTAGTATAACCAATTGCATCTGGAATGCCATACCTTACACTTACCTTGAAAAGAAGAAAATGTTAGGGCTGAAACTACCTACTGAGGGGGTTTAGTCTGGTCCATAGCAAGAATAAAAATCAATGAATGGGTGTTTCAGATTGTTCCTGCCTTGTTCAGAGTAAAGCAAGCCATTACTACTTTTCTAAATTTAAAGAATGTGTTATTAACTAGAGAAACAATTGTTTTTAACAGAAAGAAAATCTCTACATTAGTTTTGGCTGCACCAATATTTCCTATGGATGCTAAGAATCATCTGAAAGCCTGACTGAAAACCTGCCTCTTTTCTGTGTTTTCACAGAGTAGAGAAGAGCAGGATTGCTCCTGCAGGGTTTCACAAATTTACCCTGTTCCTATGCCAGACCCCCATATTATCTCCAACCTCTCCATTCTATTCCCAACCGGAATCATTAATCCAACTCCTCCAAAGCTGGGGGCCAATGTTGTGGCAACTGCAACCCAGAATTGTAATGAAAGGCCTGACAGAACCGTCAGCAACAGCATTTTTATAACAATTTGTCTAAAATATAGATTATCCTGCATGACATTACTACTCTGTTTATCTGTAACATCTGAAGTGGATGATTGAATTGTGTTCTTGTTTTGTTCTCTGGAAAGTTGATCAATAAGACATAAAGGTATTAAGCCTTCAGGCCACACCACCCTGTCTGCTCTCCTCATCCCCGATATGGCAGGTCTTAGGTACACATGGACAGGAATACTCTTGGCAAAGTGACTGTACTCCTCCCTCCTCACTATTTCTGGGGGCCCGATGTGTTAATAAAAAGTGTAACCGTCTGTATGAGAATGGACAAATTATAGCTCTAATCTTGCAGTTGAAAACTTGAGGGGAAATATAGCATATTTTCTTGACATTAAGAATCAGATTTTCCCATTTTTGCTGCATTCTCCCACTTTTTTGTTACCATATCATTCAAAGCATGAGAAAAAATTACCCCCAAAAAAGTAACAAGAAAACAAGAGAATTATATTTGCAACCAGCCAAAAGATATGGTGTTAGACCAAATTTCATAGTAATACAAATAATTTTCACTTAGCATTGCCATGATGTAAGGAAGGTAGAGCTTTGCACACTGAAATACGTTAGCCGACTGTTATCCATTGAAGTCTCATTGTCATTTCTTCTGTCATTCTGCTATAAACCGAAGAAAATTAGTGATAACAAGGTGGCAGGTTGCAATTAAAACACATCCTTTCTGGGCCAAACAGAGGACGTTGCCATTGTTTTTATGTCTTTCAGATACACGGTGGCACAGTGGCACAGTGGTTAGCACTGCTGCCTCGCAGCGCCAGAGACCCAGGTTCAATTCCCGCCTCAGGCGACTGACTGTGTGGAGTTTGCACATTCTCCCCGTGTCTGCGTGGGTTTCCTCCGGGTGCTCCGGTTTCCTCCCACAGTCCAAAGATGTGCAAGTCAGGTGAATTGGCCATGTTAAATTGTCCGTAGTGTTAGGTAATGGGTAAATGTAGGGGTATGGGTGGTTTGCGCTTCGGCGGGTCGGTGTGGACTTGTTGGGCCGAAGGGCCTGTTTCCACACTGTAAAGTAATCTAATAATCTAATCTACACACCTTCAGATATGATATTGAATTCTTTCTGAGAAGCTCATACTAAAATCATTAAATTTTAATATCTCTGCATGGAAATGAAAAACTGGGGTCTGAGCCCATCTTCTTAATTTTCAGACCTTATATGACACAGGGCACTTTTGATCATACAGAACGAAGCAGCACTGAAACCAAGGCTGGAAGAACAACCATTAAAAACAATCAGAAGGAATCCTTACAAAATTAGCTTCATAGCAAACAGACTGTAGGCATTTGCTGGTAGAAGGTACAAATTAATGTTGAAGATAAAGATGCAAGTGACATCATTAAAGTGGAACCACTGATATTTAGTTTCATCTGTCAGGTATGAAGTGTAGGAAGAGAAGAAAATATAAAAATTTGAAGGTGGAGTAAAAGTTTCCAGTGGAATCTGATCAAACTATTCCCAAGTAATGTTGTCGATGCCCTGGAGTCAGTTAGCTGCTTATAGTTTTAAATGGGGACTAATGTTGGAGTTGGAGAAGGTAGAAAAATGATAGTGTTGAAATGATTTTGAAAAATGTGCCCCAGAAAGACACGAAACAATTAATAAAAATCATCACGTGGCTCATTGAAACGGTTCCTTCTGACAAACTGTGCAAAGTTGAAGTTTTATAAGTCACCAACAACCCTGTTAATTTTAAGATATAACACTCGAGTATTTTCCGATAATTAAGGAAAGCAAACAATATCCAAGATGTTGACTAGTCCAGTTCCACAATTTATAATATTCACCTTGTGTATCCTACAAAAGGATTGAAACCAAAGTAAAGTCGACTTAAGGTAATTTGTGTTTCTTACACATTTTTACAATTGTCTGTCGAGGGAAAAAAGATATAAACTAGTTTCTGTATTCGGAAAATTGGGACATTATTGCAAGAAGAATACCAAGTGTACTCTAGAAATGGCCGCCTTGTTGTTGGATGGTTGGACTTTAATGCTTATCATTAGTATTATGTTTGTGCTACAAATTGCTGCAATACCTAATCATTAACAAATCATTGTAGTCACATCAACAACTTTGCAAACATTCTGCTCAATGGTTTATTCATATGAAGGAAAGGCCTAGAGAAAGATTAAAGAATAGAGAAAGGAATTGAACAAAACTTAGATAAATGAACAGATAGGAAGAAAGCAAATTGAGAGAGAGTAAAAGATGATAGCAAGGAGATATACAAAACAAATTAAAAGGAATGCACAGAAGAAAGGAACATTGTATCCCCAGTTGTGTTTGTGATCCTTTGTGATATTAATATATGAACAAAAGAGTAGGTGTAAAACATGTCTGAACATTCTTGATTCATTAAGTATAAGCCAGCTAATCTGTCCATCAATACAGCAAAGTACCCACTGGATGGTATACCATTGTACTGTTTTCGTAGAAACATAACAATTGTTATTGAAACAGTTTTGCGTCTTGGAAATTGTTACATTTGACTCTGGTATGAAAGTGGACTACAAGATTGCCACCAATATTTTGTACCAGTAAATAATAAAATGTAGAGTCTCTAGGAAGAGCTCATGACTTCTTACAATGCAGAACTTCTGTTCCCCTAAGATTAACTATCATCTAAGGATTACAAGTCCCATCAGTAACAGAGCCCATGAGGGCATTCTTTTGACCAACTGTGTGGCTATGGCAGGAATAATTCATCAAAATGTCATAGATCTATCAATTTTGTGGGGAGCCTTTGGCAGAGTGGTCTTCTATCTGCTTTAGCATAACAAATGGTACAATCGTCAAGCACTGATCAGAAGTTCTGAATCATGGCATATCTTTATTACTTAACAAATTGCTTTTATTAATGAATTAATATTGGTTGTCAGCGTAAATGTGTCATCATGATCCCAACAAGGTTTAGTCCATTATTTGTGTACTTGAAGATTTTGTCATGCCCACAAAGCATGAAGGGAGATCCTAAATTTGTTTTTCTTTCAGCAATGTATACTTTCCTTTTCATGTTTAAAATTGAATCTTGCTAGACTGAGAATGCATGTTACTGATGATGGAATATGCAAATTGACCAAGGTCTATAAATTTCCAGAAACTTCCAGTCAACCGAGCTAACTCATCACTCTTGTAGGATTTCAAGCCTATAATTGCAAGGGCACTGCAAACACAATAATAAACATTAATGTACAGACTTTCTGTATCTGAACCTGAACTGATAGCAGAGGGAGGGTTGAAATCTGATTTCCAATAAGATATCTTCCATGCATCTGAAAAGTGAACTAATTCCCAGTCTACAAGAATTACCTTGTTAAACCTTCAATTGCATCGATCTGCTATGCAAAGGAAACCTGCTGGAGCATCCAACAGTAAGGACCTTCACTGGACATTGACACACTGGACCCTGAAATAATTGGAATCATGCTCATGCTTTTGATTTTAAAGTATTCCTAATTTTAACCTGTTTTCTTTACTTGCTTTTTTTTTCTTCTTACTGCCGTGTGTGTACGTTTATGATTAGATTAGATTACTTAGTGTGGAAACAGGCCCTTCGGCCCAACAAGTCCACACCGACCCGCCAAAGCGCATCCACCCAGACCCATTCTGCTACATTTACCCCTGCACTTAACACTGCGTGCAATTTAGCATGGCCAATTCACCTAAGCTGCACATTTTTGGACTGTGGGAGGAAACCGGAGCACCCAGAGAAAACCCACGCAGACACTGGGAGAATGTGCAAACTCTACACAGTCAGTTGCCTGAGGTGAAAATTGAACCCAGGTCTCTGGCGCTATGAGGCAACAGTGCTAACCACTGTGTCACCATGCTGCCCCAATCCTACAGGGCTCACCATTTCACTCGAAACTCAGGTGTATGTATGCCATTCAATCAAAAGACTTACCTTTGGGTCAAAGAACTTTTGAAAAGCACTCTCCATTCTGCCAAAGGTAGCTGCGGCTTCTGTGATTTGCTTACATACTTGCAGACCGTCTTCCCCAAGGCAGTGCAAAAGTATTCCCTCTCATGAAGATTTCAGCTACTTCAGGGCTAGCTGTACCCATGGAGAACAAACAGATCAAAATCCATTAATCCCACGATAGGTTCCATCTCCCGTGAAGAAAGAAAATGTGTTGAAGTGGTCAATGTGCAGGAGACTTTAGCAGATTGAGACTCAGGCTGAGTGAGTATACTGTTGGAAATTTGTTCAAGGTAGAAATTCAGTTCAAAGAGGGAAAGTAGTACTTTAACTAGTGTTAAGTCCAAGAACTGAACTGTCTGGATAGAAAGGTCAGTGAAAGAGGATAAAAGGTGTGGATCAAGAGGCCGACTAGCAGTAAGACCAATTGCTGAGTGACATCTCAAACCACAGTATGACATGAGTGTAAGGATAGAAGCTGATTTGTGAATAGGATTAATGAATATTTCTAGTCTTTAAAGTAGAAGTCAGGTCTTCAGTTGTGATTGTTTAGATCAGTGTGGTGTTGGAAAAGCACAGCAGGTCAGGCAGCATCCGAGGAGCAGGAAAATCAATGTTTCGGGCATAAACTCTTCATCAGGAATTCCTGATTCCTGATGAAGGGCTTTTGCCCGAAACATCAATTTTCCTGCTCCTTGGATGCTGCCTGACCTGCTGTGCTTTTCCAACACCACACTGATCTAAACTGTGGTTTCCAGCATCTGCAGTCCTCACTTTTGCCTACTTCAGTTGTGATTCTGTCTCCTGTGTTTATCTTCCCCCTTTTCCTTAAAAATAATTTATTAACTACATGATTGATGCTGCAGATTTTGTTTTAATAAAAAAGAAATATCATTCCAATAAAGTGTAATGAGCAGGAAATCTCAAAAAAACTAATTGATTTTAATTTATCAATGTGATAGTGATGGCAGGATGGACATTGTGCTGCTACTACAACATATGGAAGCTACTGGACACCAATGTTATCCAGAGCGAACAGATCTACAGTGAATGCTTGCAGCTTGAGGAACTTTGGATTAGAGTTGAAAAGCCGAAATCTAAGCTGCAGACCGTGGGCTACATCAGGGAAGGGCTAAGTTACCTAGACACTTTGGTTCAGAGGTGGTCATTCCAAATTGGTCAGTGATCATGGACAGGAGGGTGTAGTTGCGGACGAGACAAGCATGAGGGTTCTGGGGAAGGGGGCTTGCAATTGAGGAGCGTTGGCTGCAGTAACTCTCCAACACATTATAAAACTCTTGTCAGCTCTGTGGCTGAGAGTAGGGGCTGTAGGGAAGATGAGTGAACTGACGCCATGTCCACTTAGTTCATGGAGCCATTCGAGTGGAGGGAGGAAAGAGGAATATAAGTATGGTAGGGAACAGGTGATAAATATATTCTCTGCAGCTGTGGGGGAGACTCCTGCCAGTTCTGTTTCCTGTTAGGTCCCAGGGTTAAAGACATCTCTTTGTAGCAGGATGAGAATTATGGAATGGGAGGGGAGGAATCCAGTTGTCGTCCTCCATGTTGGCACCAATGATATCGATTGGTCAAGAAAGTAGATTTTACTGAAAGATTTTGAACAGTTAAAGTAAAAAAGCAGAATCTCCAAGATAATACTCACACCCTCAATCATTGTAAAACTGGCAAATGATAAATAAAGTAAATGTGTGGGTAGATTGGGTTTCAGCTCATTGGGTGCTGACACCAGTACTGGGGTAATAGGGAATATTTCAGTCGGACAGCCTTCACTTTACCCATGCTGGGTCTAGTGTCCGAGTAAATCAACTAACTGCAGCTGTAGAGAGAGCTTTAAATTATGGATGAGGGGGCAGAGAAGGGTTTGGGAGAGTCTGTTGGTAATAGGCCAGAGATCATTGAGAGAATAAAGCAATGAGTTACAAAGGTTTCCTACTGTGTTAACAAAAATTATAACTGCTGGACAGTTTAATGTCAATTTGGCAAAGTAATCTTTATTCACTTGTGTTCATCAACCCGAATGCAATTTTTAATATTTAGAAATTTAGTCAATCAACTGGATGGATATGGGTTTACCAATGGTGCAAATAACTATCCTGTTCTTTCTGAAGCATTATAATTTTCACTGGCAGTCTGATCTTGCATAATTAGAACAATTGCTCCTCCCAGTGAATTGAAAACCATTATACAGAGGAAGCTTGATTATCCGAATATTGGATTATCCAAAGGAGATCTCGAGGTCCCGATTGAAACATTACGTCAAAGAGCTGTTTCATCCTTGATCATGCCTTTTGATTACAGGTATAATGATTAAAAACGAACTCGGCTGACTGAAATGCCACCGAGAACAGTCCTGGACAGTCCAGGCACCATCTCTAAATGACTGATCACACACCCTCTCTCTTAACCCCCAGCCCCCACCCTCCACTTTCCCTGGAGTTCTACACATGGGTGAACTTTAAATCGCCCTTCCCCGGATAATCTCTCCAACATTGTCATGTACAGGGCAAACGGGGAATCTGTCAAATCGTTGCAGCGTAAAGTTGTGTGTGTGAGCAGCCGCAGTTTTACTGTTGGTGTACAGTCCGGCTGCCTCCGGGGGAGGCGGGGGTGTGGGGTCAGCCAGGGGCACGGGCAGTGTTTGGATGGAGGGTGGGGGTGGACGGTAGGGTGGTGTTGGGGCAGACAAGGGGGGGGGG
>NC_057715.1:6248210-6258478 GCF_004010195.1 Chiloscyllium plagiosum | reverse complement strand
GACTGGAGTGGGGAGGTGAATGAGGTTTGGGGAGGCAGGGTGGGGGTGGGGTCTCACACGCAGTGTGCTGCTGCCTCGTCCCCTGAACAGGGAGCAGACTTCACAGAAAACTTTGAGCCCCAGAGCAAATCAATTAACAGAATAATCAAGTACCTGAACGAAATAGTGTCCGCCCATCTCATTCGGATAATTGAGGTTCCTCTGTAATCAACTTTGAAAACTGCGGATGCTGGAAATCAGAAACCAAAACAGAAATTGCTGGAAAAGCTCAGCAGGTCTGGCAGCATTCATGGAGAGAAATCAGTGTCAATGTTTTAGATCCAGAGGCCCTTCTCCAGAAGCATAACTTTTGCATCCTTACTTTCTAGTATTCTAGATATAAAGGCCAACACTCCATTAGCTCTCTGATTATTTGCTACATGTATTTGTGACATTTTCCAGCAATTTCTGGTTTTGCAATCAAGTTAGTGATTTATCTCACCCCTATCAAGGGAGTGGCAATGACCTTCTCCAAATTTTGAATGCAGGAAGAAACCCTTCTTTCATTTTCATTCTGTAGAGAATTTGTTTCTGTTCATTATAAACTAAACCACAAAGGGTTTGGAACAAGTTTTCGGATTACATATCACAGCATTTTTCAAAAGGAAAAGGAATAGATTTTTTTTAAAAAAAACCCACCTCTGTTACAAACATAAGAGGAGGACAATAAAATAATTCAGTTCGCCTCTCTCTTTTGTCCTTAACAAAGTGAAGGTTAACAATGGTCTCGCCTTGCGTAGCTGACTTGTACAAGTGCTCCTTTTGAAATTTTGTTTTTAATAAAGTTGGAATAAACTATTGGAATTCATACAAGGAGGATACAAGCTGCTGGATGATAGGGCCCAACATAACTTGTCCTTCCGTATTCTTGAGTGACATAATCTTAGAAATCATAAAGAAAGGATAATTCTTTATAAATTGCATTCACTATATACTTAGGAGTTCCATTTCCACTGAGAATTATTCATAAACCGTGTTGTTATCCTCATTTGTAACCAGCACAGCATTAAATAATGCATTATGTCAGAATGAATTATTTTTTACTGGCTCAAAAGAAGGTGGTAATTTTCAAAATGTTTCCCAAGGACCACAAAATTACCCAAGGAATATTATTGTCCTTGTCGATGAAAGTAAGGATGAAGATAATCAGCAAGTGAAGGGGCTGAGGTTAGAGTAAGGTTGTACAACTATAATAGTAAGGCATATCTTACTGGCTGGATAAAATCAGAAAAGTCATGAACAATAGAGACACAATTTGGCTCTAACTCCCATTCAGCATATTTCATAGGAAGTGTGACCAGTAAAGGTGATAACAAAAACAAAGCTAAGTTTTTTTAATATCATTTATCTGAAATGGGTAAAACAGTCACAACTAATACCCATAGGAAATGTTAAGGTTTTATGTGGTGTGTAGTGCATGTTTTAAACACAAGTGTATTATTAATGGGCGTTATACATAGTTATGGAGATGTGGAGCATGGAAACAGACCTATCGGTCCAAATGTCCATGCCGACCAGATAATCTAAATTAATCTAATCCCATTTGTCAGCAATTTGCCCAGATCCCTCTTAACACTTCCTATTCGTAATCCCATCCAGATGCCTTTTAAATGCTGTAATTGTACCAGCCTACATCACTTCCTCTGGTAGCTCATTCCATACATGTACCAACCTCTCCGAGGAAAAAGTTGCCCCTTGGGTCATTTCAGTATCTTTCTACCCTCACCCTGAACCTATCGCCTCTAGTTTTGGACACACCAGGGAGAAAGATAAGGGAAAAGACCTTGTCTATTTACTCTATCCATTCCCCTCATGATTTTATAAACCTCTATAAGGTTACCCCTCAGCATCCGATCCTCCAGGGAAAACAGCCCTTGCCTATTCAGCCTCTCCTTATAGCAAGCAACGATTGACAAATTACGAATTGAGTTACCAAATGTTGGCTCTATAAGCACTGCTTATGCAGAATTTTACCTGTCAAGTTGGGGGGGAGCAATGGTGCATGTGTTTGGGAAGGGTCAGAGGTGTGTTCATTTCCCAAAATAAATGCTAGTGGTTCAGAAACCCACTCAAATCCAAGCTTTGGCAGGGTGCATTTTGAGATGAATGGGTAACATACCTGGAGATGCTGGATAAGTCACCTAAATATTCAATTTTTCAATTAATTTGGTGTTTCAACTCAGAATTCTGGCTTTAACAGCCAGTTTCCCAATCTTTAGGGAAATCCTCAAGGTCAACATGGTCAAATCATAGCGAGAAGCCATTGATCCTTACAACTGAGGGGCTAAAATGTCTTATTACAACCACTCTGGATATGCTTTCAATGTTGTGGTATCTTCCACAGTATTCCACATATTGAAAAACCTCATTGATTCTCCTTTCAATACTCTTCACTTGATTGGCCACTTAGAGATTCTGTACATGTCAATAGCTTTCTTGAAAGTCTATATCTTTTCTCTCAGTAGATGACCTCTTACAACAGAATCTCTTGTACCTCAGCATACCAGTTGCTCATGAAATTGGTTTTCAAATGCCTAAACTCAAATGATTCAATTTGGTATCTCAGTACGGTAATATGTTGATTAATTAATTGATCCATTAAATACATGCCATCATAAATTGCATGAGTAAAAGATTCAAAGTGAGTATTCAAGGCCTCCAAATTATCATACATTCTTCTATTCTGCTCCTTGTTGAAGTCAAGGGTGAATTAGAGCTTTTAGCACTCCTTCATGATCATTATTAACAGAGTAACTTGCTTCTTTAATGAATATAATATTATTGACTTTATTGTAAAACAGAACTTATTTCAAATGATGCAGAATTAGTGAACACACACCATTGGTAATATGAAAATGTAAATGCTTATCTCTCTAAGTAATCAAAAACTTGTTTTTTTTTAACATTTCAGCTGCTCACCAATCCGGCACTGCTTTTTCAGAATATTGAAATCACTCTTTTCTCTCCAACATCATGTATTTTTCCTTTTTCTTCTTGCTAATAAAACCTGACTGCATTGCCCATTGCCCTAAAACATCCTGGGAGAGATCTTCACTCATACAGAGTCATAAGGATGCTACACAGACTACATTGATTGCCTAAAGGGACCTTGCTCTATTCCACTACAGGCAGCATTTGTCAGGATCAGCACTGTGTTCACTGATCTTGTCTAGAGTTGTGACAGTATTGCTGCAATTGGCCGCTGTTTCCCTTGAGTGAGAGATGAGAGCATCCACCAAAATATTCCACTCTGGAGTACTATTCCCTAGTATTAGTGTAAGTTGTGTGAGCACAAGGTGAGACTATGCAATGACACTTCCTAATGCTAGGAAACTGTCATCATTCAATGTCAACATGTAGTTGCACAGCAGGAGGGAACACAAGCATTCCACCATAATATTGAAATGTCTGTGGATGAGGTTAAAATAAATCTGTAATGACTAAGTCAGGGGTAAAAAGCATTGGGAGGGATTTGACAATGCTGATGAGACACTGATTGACCAGGAGATAATATTGGTCAGGAAGCACAAAGGGAACTAAGGTTTACTATCAACAAGATATAGGTAGCAGATGTCACATGACTCTACATTTACAGAGTGTAGAATATCGGGGACTAGCCAGGAACTAGTTGGAATAATTAAATACAGAGATCTTTTAGACATGATGAGGGTTTCAGCAGCACATATGTAGAGGTATGGGTAACATTTGAGTGATATTGTGGAAATAGGAAAGTTTAAAGACTATGTAATGATTAGATCAGAAGTTCATCTTGGAATGAAATTTTATTTCAAACACTGTTGCTCAGGAACAGAATGGAACGTGTAGTTAGAGAATGTGGTTTGGAATGGGATCGAAGACAATGGCCAATATTTTATGGTGAAAGTTTCTGTTCATTCAGCACTGGAGGTCAGATAAGCAGCCTAATGTAGTAACAGTGGAGATGTCAAGAGAAGTGGTGGTAACATAGTGCTGGGTGTCATCACATGTGAAATCTAACTCTATTTGGTAAAGACAGAGTGGAGCTATGAAATAAGAGGGAATCTTGGATTAGTCCTTGGATTGCATCGGTTGTACCAAACAGGTTGTACGGCCCTTGAAGCCACATTTGGTCCTTCTACCCTAAAACTGATTTCATTTACAAGATCTGTATCCTTCTATTCCCTCCCTAGTCATGTATTCATCCAGGTGCTTCTTGAATATTGTTATTGTGTTCCAGTCACTCACCACCCTTTGTGTGAAAAACATGCCTCGGACATTTCTTTTAAACTTCTCCCAGAGTGCAACAGGGACAATGATATGTGACCTGCTCATGTTCATACATTCTTGCTTGTCGTTTTTTTTCCAATAATTCATATCCATGTACATTACAGCCCTCTGTGTCTGTTCTAGCATTTTTACAGAGTAATATACAATTCAAAGGACTACCTCTGCTCTCACCACAGCTCTGAGGTTGATTATACTTTAAATATGCATTGAGTATTCACATGCCAGGATTTATTCAAAATCTCAATCGAATTGAATTAGTCAATGGCCTTTTGTGTGGAATGTATCAAAAGCTATTTGGATAATGAATGACACCGTATCATATATTTGTTGCAATTCAAGCGGGTTCTATTGTTTCTTATAATCGCTAAGAAGGGATAGAGAGGAATTGTGCTCTTGTAAATTTAAGCTAATGATTTCTTAGGTTTATCCTGAATCCCAATACTGTTGAGCTTATCTCACAGTCTCTCATGAACATCTTTGTGAAATGACTTCAGTACAATCTAAGATATTAATTTATTCTATTGTGTTAAGATTTCAGTTTGTATAATTAGAAATACCACCTTAATCAGTTCCCAAATATAGTTCTTCATGATTCCAAATTTCTTTTGCTAAAAGTAAATATCTTGTTTCTCTGAGATAACAAAGACTATCCCAAGAGTGAGTACATTTGTAAGATGCACATAAACATATCATAGAATAATGGAAAATAACTGACCACAGAGGAAAATTAAAAACACAACTTCAGGTAAATATTTGACTTCGAGCTGCCTCTTGAAAGACTTGTTGGCTCCTTAGTTGGCAGAAAATCTAGATATTTTAAAATGTTTATCTAGATCACAGCATTTACTCTCTCTTATTTCTTGTGAACAGAGTAATTGGATTGCCAAATCATAGAATCTCTACAGTGTGGAAACAGGTCATTTGGCCCACACTAAACCTCTGAAGATCATCCCACACGCACCCACCCAATCCTTGGACCCTGCATTTCCCAGGGTCCACCTAGTCTGCACATCCTTGGACACTCTGGGAAATTTAGTATAACCAATCCACCTAACCTGCACATCTTTGAACTGTGGGAGGAAACCTGCACAGACTCAGGAAGCATGTGCAAGCTCCATATAGACAGTCATCCAAGGCTGGAATCTAACCCAGGTCCCTGTCGCTGTGAGGCAGCAGTGTTAACTACTGTGCCACTTCAACAAGGCATCTTAAAAGGCTCGTTGCTGCAGTCACATTTAAGAAATGAATAAATCACTATGCTGTCTCTTGACATCATCTGAGATTATCAATTGTGAAATTGTTTTTTATTCAAAACCTAATTTATGTGAATGAAATATGACTTAAATGTTAAGCTCTGGGCTACAGGAGGCAAAGCAAAATTATATAGCTAACCTCTTAAATCTTCAAGAAAATGTTCGAGTTAGTGATTTACCATATATACTCATGTATAAGTCGATCTCATGTCAATGATGATCCCTTATTTTAGGCCAAAAAATCTTGTATTTTCCATGTATCTTGTGTATAAGTCAACCCTACTATGTCACATTATAAACCTCTTACAAAGGAAACTGAATATTCCCATTAACTTATATTGCTGAAATTTCATTGATATTTCAGAAAATATCTGCTTAATGAAGAAAATAAGTCAATGTTCCCATTAATCCACATTAGTGAAATCACATTCATTCATCCATACGGGTAACTCTACTCATTGCTCTTTGTTTTATTAAATCGCATCTCCATTGATTTATAATATTACTTACTGCACTTAGTTTACTACAGCATGTTTTGACTGATTCATTCATTCAGACCAGTAACTCTATTATCGCTCTTTGTTTACCATATCACATCTCTATTCATTCATTCATAACTCTAATTACCGCACTTGGTTTACTACGGAACATTTTGATTCATTAGTTCCGACCGTAACTAAGTCTATCAGTATTTATCAACTTTAAAAATGACAAGTTACTACATTATCATATGAAATTAGAAGGAAATAATTATTGCGGTTTAGAGTCTGGAAGGGAAAAACTGTGCATGATTGTCTCTAACCATGGTGATTCGACTTTATATTCCACCTTTTAATCGAATAAAACATGTCAAACTATTTGAAAGGAACATTATTGGGGGAAAAATGATAGTTCTCCCTCACCCACGCCCACATGGGGTGGGGGAGTTGGGGAACAAGAGTGAAAGGCAAATTGAGACACCTCATTGCCTTTCTGCAGGTTGAAATGTTAACCTGCTGGAGGATCTGAGGTGTTGATGACTGTCACTCATTAATCAGCTGAGCAAACTGCTGCGTAACAGAGCCTTCCCACCCACCCCCACTCCCCCTGTAGCTACCCTCTCCCTTCTTCTTCTCCTCCCCTTGCCCCCATTTGGCGCTAGGCTAAGAACCTCCAGCACCTTCCATCAGCATGGCCACACGCAGGTGTACAGTGGGGAGGGGGTGCCAGTCGCCAGTCACCTGTCTCCAATGACATCACTGCCCGCCAATCAGAATACCTTCCTGGTTGATGGGCAGGCCACAAGCCTATCAGAGCTGTGGCCTTTGGGTAAGGAACTAACTCACCGACCCAAATGTCACAGAGATTGGAACTCCATGTTCTGTATCAGAGAAAGTAACAAACTGAGGAAAGTGTGTTCCTGACCTTGACCCGGCAGGAAGATGGACGGGAGAAGTTTCGACATTCATTAAGTATTTAGGATTCTTCTTTGCCCGGGATTTGTTGTGCGATCAAATCAACTTCTGCTAATAATATGGTATTTGAACTGCAGCATGAATTTCAGCCCCTCGAAAGAATACCTCATGTATAAGTTGCCCCCACCCCCTAATTTCAACTTTAAAAAAAGTCTTCAAAATTCAACCTATACATGAGTATATATGGTAATTCCTTTCAGAACAATATCTGACGTTAATGAAGTTTATCATGTTTCCTGCGTTAACTTGGAGTCCTGGTTTTGATTTCTTCCCTTCTGCTACGTTAATTCAAAGTGAAAAATTGGAATATTGAATGTCCTTCATGTTATTAAGTTAGAAGTTCAGTTTATTAAGTTAACTGGAAGTTAATGGTCCCAGGCTAACTTGGAATTAGTATTCCTATTGTTGCTAGCAAACTTCCTTTGAATGTTGAGATGTTTCAGAATGATGTTTACCTCACAGCTTCCTTTCCTTCAACATTTCTTGGAAGGATTCTAGCTGCAGAACAATCACTCACACTAAGTTAGTTGAGTAGGCATAGTAAAGATTGGACAATAGGTCTATTCGAGTCAACCACACCAGATAATGCCAACATATTTCAAAGTTTCATTGGAAAAGGAATGACCTAATGTTCGTGAAACAACAAACTTTGGTCTTAGAAGTGAAACATTATGTAGCATTAAAATCTATCTGAAAGAACACGTTCTTTATGGATATTAGATCTTGGACAGTTAGTTCAGATATATTTGTGAACCAAATCAATTTTCTATATCTGTGTTATGATTTTTTTTACATCTTGAAGCCGGATTATAGAATTGGAAGCATTTGCTCCAAGTCAATATTCTGGAATTCTTCACTTGAGTTCCAAATTTGTGTCATATAATCCCCACCATCAGCAATCACTGACAGTTGCACATCAATATGTTTTAGATTTTACAAAGAAATATTGTTGGATTGATTTTTGCCTGTTTGGTATATTATCCTCACATACATATATTAGTGGAGGAAATTCATTCTTTTCTAGTGTTTGAGCAATTGTGAATTCCCAACAACAGAAAATTGCTTCATGTTTATTAAAAAAGACAGATGTTTGCAAAAAAAGTCAAGACAATCAGTTAGTTACTTGCTTTCGAAACAGAATCAAGAAAAAATTAATTCACAGTCTCTATTACTGAAGCTCATGTATTTCATTGGGAAATATTTGTCTATTATAAAGGATGTAATAACGGAACATTTCAAAATGCATAATAAGAACAAATAGAGTCAGCCTGGCTTCATGAAGAGGAAATCAAACCTGACAAAATCATTAGAATTCTTTGAGGAGGTCAGAAGATAAAAGGGATGCAGTGGCTGTTTGGATTTTCAGAAGATGCTTTATAAGTTGCCACATGCTAGGCTATTTAATAAGATAAGACTTCATGCTGAAGGTAGTATATTAGCATGGATGGAGGGTTAGCTAATAAATAGAAGGCAAAGAGTGGAGATAAAGGTAGCATTTTCAGGATGTCAGCCTGTAATTTGTGGTATGCCTCCAAGATCAGTGCTGGGGCCATGATTATTTATAGTATACATTAATGACTTGGATGAGGAAAGTGAATGTACCTAAGCCATGTCTGAAGAGAGGACGTAATAATAACAGGGAAGGGAAGTGATGGAGATAACATAAGAGTCTACACTAGGCTATAAGCAATTTAAAATTAGATTAGGTTCCCTAGAATCCTTCAGACCAACAAGTCCACACCAACCCTCTGAAGAGTAACCCACCCAGACCCATTTCCCTCTGACTAATGCGCCTAGCACTATGGGCAGCTTAGCATGGCCAATTCACCTGACCTGCACATCTTTGGACTGTAGGAGGAAACCAGAGCACCTGGAGGAAACCCATGCAGACACTGGGAGAATGTGCAGACTCCACACAAACACTTGACTGAGGCTGGAAACGAACCTGGTGCTGTGAGACAGCATGCTAATTTTTGCAAGGTTTGTAGCTCAGGATGAGGTTTAGAGTGTAGGTTTGCTCGCTGAGCTGTAGGTTTGATATCCAGCTTCACTTGGAGGTCGCCACTGATGATGTTACTAGCCAGGTAATGAAACCTGGATATCAAACCTATAACTCAGCGAGCAAACCTACACCCTAAACAGCATGCTAATCACTGAGCCACCGTGCAGCCTCTCACAGGAGTGAATGAATAAAAGCTTGAGGGATGGGATATAGTGTGAGATAATGCATTTTAGGCAGGAAGAGTAGACGGGTTGAATATTATTTAAATGGTGAAAGACTGCAGAACAAAGGGATTTGGGAGTCCTCATCCATGAATCACAAAAAGTTAGCATCCAAGATCAGCAGATAGTAAGGAAGGCAAATGAAATGTCGGCCTTTATTTCAAGAATAGGAAAAGAGTAAAAAGGAAGGGAGGGTTTGGTAAAATTGTAAAGAAACTCATCAGACTTCACCTGGAATACTGTGAACAGTTTTGGACCCCTTACCTAATAAAAGATACACTGGTAATGGGGATAATCCAGAGAAGATTCACTTGGCTGATGCCAGTTATGAAAGGACTAATTACAGTAAGAGGTTGAGTAATTGGGTCTGTATTCATTGCTCTGTATTGACCAGGAATCCAGGGAAAAATCCTTTGCTCTTTTTTTGAATGGGAACCAGGAGATGTTTAAAAACCTTCACAAAGGAAGTTGGGACATCCATTTAACACTTCATCTGAGAGATGCAATATCCAACAGAGCAGGCATCTCTCCATAATTAAATAACAGTTTAGCCTCAGGCTTTGTGCCCAGGTCCTGGCCAATATCTATCACTTAATAAACAACAAAAACAGATTATCTGGTTGTGATCATTGCTGTTGGTAGGAGTTTGCTGGGAGTGATTAACCGCTACATTTCCTCCATTACAAGAGCAGCTATACTTCAAAAGGCTGGGTGACATTTGTGGAAACAGAAATAGTTAATGATCAAGTCCAATATGATTCTTCCTCAAACTGAAGGGGTCTAGAAAATTATAGAGTCATAGAGTCATAAAGATGTACAGCAGGGAAACAGACCCTTCAGTCCAACCCTTCCATGCCGACCAGATATCCCAACCGAATCTAGTCCCACCTGCCAGCACCCGGCCCATATCCCTCCAAACCCTTCCTATTCATATACCCATCCAAATGCCTCTTAAATGTTGCAATTGTACCAGCCTCCACCACATCCTCTGGCAGCTCATTCCACACACGTACCACCCTCTGCGTGAAAAAGT
>NC_057715.1:6236292-6245109 GCF_004010195.1 Chiloscyllium plagiosum | reverse complement strand
AGGGGAATCCAGAACTAGAGGGCATAGGTTTAGGGTGAGAGGGGAAAGATATAAAAGAGACCTAAGGGGCAACGTTTTCACGTAGAGGGTGGTGTGTGTATGGAATGAGCTGCCAGAGGAAGTGGTGGAGGCTGGTACAATTGCAACATTTAAAAGGCATCTAGATGGATCTATGAATAGGAAGGGTTTGGAGGGATATGGGCCGGGTGCTGGCAGGTGGACTACATTGGGTTGGGATATTTGGTCAGCATAGACAAGTTGGACCGAATGGTCTGTTTCCGTGCTGTACATCTCTATGACTCTAAGCCACAAGGGTGAGGCCTTCCTGATCTGGAAACACCACCAGATCTCAAGGGAAAGAAAAGAGGTCGACAGGCCGAGATCTAGTAAAAGAACACATGACCTAAAGAGCAGGTCCTGGGTAGAAAGAGTACAAGAAAACTAGGAACTTGACAACAATATATGCAAATTCTTTAATACAAGTGTCACCCAATTCCCCCAAGGACCTACCTGACTGAGCTAAAAATGAAGGGGCACTCGTCAAGGACGGAAAGTCATTTAGTGCTCATTGGAAGGAGCACTTTGAGGATCTCCTCAACTGTGCCTCAGTCCTCAACAAGAATAGAGAACAGAAATTTCCACGCATGAGATTTTTTGATCTCGTACAGGTCTTCGACTCGATCGACTAGGAGGGACATAGGACTGTCCTTCTGAAATGTAGCTGCCTGTTCATCACCATCCTCCACTTGGTACATGATGGCATGCAAGCTGTGATCCTCACCAGCAGATCCACCATAGACCCATTGGGTGGGTGAGTTGGTCTATGCACACACTCAAGAGACTGACATCCAAACTAGTATCACTGCATTCACAGAGGCATCTTGTACATTAAGATAACATGGAGTCATTTGAAACAAGAACAGTAGAGCTCTTGAAAATCACCCTCCTCTCTGAGCTATCACCTCCATCCCCACCCCCATTCACCTATTGTGCTCTATGCTACTTTCTCCCCACTCCCAGCCCCCTCTTACTTATCTCTCCACCCTTCAGGCACCCTGCCTCTATTCCTGATGAAGGGCTTTTGCCAGAAACGCCATTTTTCCTGCTCCTCAGATGCTGCCTGACCTGCTGTGCTTTCCCAGCACCACTCTAATCTAGGCTCTGGTTTTCAGCATTTGCAGTCCTTGTTTTTACCTTTTTATCCAGTTTGCCACTGTCCTCTCGAATCTCCAAGCATGACAATTATTTGCCCAACTTAATAATTGAGTATATTGACTGGAGAAATATATGAACAACATCATTAATTTAAAAAAATATAGATTTCACAAATGGATTTAGAACAGTTGAACTGACCAATTTATAAAATTTGATTATGACTCGAGCAATTTTGTTCTCTACAATCTCCTCTTCTGTTAAATAATTAAGTAATATGTTTCTTTTTATTTCCACTGACTATGGTGCACTACAATATAATTTGACAAATATGTACTTTGAATTGTTACTTCCCTACACCTCCTTTCCCAAAATGCTTTTCTTTTTCGCAGCTTGATGTGGTTTTAAAAAATGGAGATCTTTGTGAACAGGAATCTCCATTTCTCTTGATATCGAGGGTAGGTAAATGGATCAGAACCATGTTTAGTCAAATTTCCACGTATTTATAATGCCTCAAAAGTTCTGGAGTTTTCCTAAAGGCAAGGTAACAAGATCTACATCTTCAGTAGATGCAGGTTTCCAAACAATTCCAAATGAGAGCAGTGTCTGTATCCTACATCAGTTTCCAATTGGGACCCCGAAGCAGGGTAGGAAACTAAGTGATGGCACTTAATCTTATCTTCCATGACTCATTTAGCAGCAGTGATTCAGGGTCAGCCGAAAGCAGAAAGATTAGCAAATGACTTTAATTTCAACACCTTGCCTCCAGAACACTTAATGACATTTAAGCCTTTCTGATGTTGATTTCCATGTTTGATGGTTGCTGATGCAACAGCTTATACTTTAATTTCCTCTTTCATGTACACTCAACCCTGCAGTAAATAGGCAATTGCTGGGAAAGTTAATTCTGAAGTTAATTTGGATTCTGAACTTACATTGTCTCTAGTGGATTTGTCATTCTTCCCAGGCTGTTGTTAGTATGTCTCTAATTCATTTCTGTCCCAAGATTTACTCTGTGGATAAGTCTCCATTGAGAAGGACATAAGGCATGTTTTAGTTTGATGTGGACATTAGAGATAAGTATTAAAGGGCTTTACAACCATTCCTTACTGACTCTGTTATAAATGGTAGTCTGCACAGAAACAGTGACAAAATAATAAGCAAACTCTTTAGCTTAAAACGTTATGGTACAATTTCCATTACAAATAATCTTTGTTATCATCCATGCCTCTCTCTGCCAGAATATAAATTTTCTTCCTTATTTCACATGACACAGATGGCTCTGAAGCACTATATTTTAGCACCAGCACAAAAAATACAACAATTATCATAACTTTCTCTGTCTCTCACTGCCCAAGATCTTACTTAACTTGACAGAAAAGGACAAAATTAAAGGGCATTAAAAAAAATTTGAACATAAATATTAGAATTCTCCCATCTTTTATTCACTCAGAAAAGGACCAGGCTCTCAGCTAAAGCAATTAAGTTATGTTAATGCCTCAAGAACATGATCTGTATGTGGTCATGGATGATATTGAAGGTAATGAAAGTTATAACAACAGAGATAATCGAACACTATGCAGAATGTGATGGTCCCTAAGCTGTTGAAACAATGGAACTGTCAATTCGACCACCGAACAACCTCAATTGTCTGAACATCAGTTATCTGAACTTCTGATTATCCGAACAAGATTTCAAGGTCCTGTAAAAATGTTATCAGTTATCCAAACAATCAGATGTCCAAACGATCAGTTACCTAACCATAATACTCCCTACCTATCTCTTTCGGATAATCAAGGTTGTTCTGTACTACTATTCTTCCAATTTGAGCAAATGTAAGCTTGAAATTATATAATTTTTTAAAAAGTTTTGTTCAATTACATTCAGGAAGTAGAAAGAAAGATAGAATCTTGCTGAAGTGTTTATAACATCCATAATATCAGTTGTAGCTCAGTCGAAGTAACCCCATCTCTGACTCGGACGTTGTGAATTCAAATCTGAATCCAGAGTTTTGAGCCCAAATCTAGGATGACCCTTCTGTGCAATGCTCTGTTGTCAGAGGTAGCAAGGTAGGTAGAGTTTACAGTTTAGACCAACTGCCAATCTGGGAACAAAGCATACATCTTTCCTGAATTGATTTGATGTTCAAGTTCTATTCAAACTCATTAACAAAGCCACAAAGTAGAATCATCAATGGACTTGCACAGTATTTTGGAAGACAACCAATACGATGAATTTTTAAAAATATTTTTAATACATTCAAACTTAAAAACTAGTGCAATTTCTGAAAATGGATTTATTATATATAAGCATATTTAAATCATTTTAGTCAATAGTCTTCAGATAATCCAATTTCTTAAAAAAAAACTGACTTTGAGAGAACTATAAGGTATACTTAATTAAAATGGCATATATTAGGTTTGTTTTCAGTATCAGAGAGTCACAGAACTGTTGTGGTGTAGAAGGAGGCCATTAAGCCCATCATATCCCTCTGAATGGTTTTTATAAACTTATACCATTCTCCAGCCTTTTTCTCATTGTCCTGAATACAGTCTCTATTTAAATAGTAATCCAATGCCTTCTTGAATGTCTCAATTGAACCTATTCCACCACACATTGCATGTCCTAATTGCTCTGTGAAAATGGTTTCTTTTTCTGCATTCACATTAGCTTCTTTACAAGTTTCCTTGTGTCTTATATGGTATAGTTGTAATGAAGTGTTATTTAAAATATATTATAAATTTCCACATTTATTAGATAGTGACAATACTAGTTAATCTGAAACTGTAACTTATTCGTGGTACAGGACCTTTTCCATTACATTTTCATCAAACACTGTGCAAAAGATTGCAGAAAACTAATTCAAACTGAATGCAATTTGCACTTGACATTTTTTGATCTGTTCTGTTGCTTTGTCTGTTTTTGTAAACAATTTGGAGGACTGAGTTTAATGCTCTGAAGTTATCAAACCCAATGTTGAGTTCAAAAGGCTGTAAAATGCCTAAGCATATACTGAGGTGGTATTCTGCAAGCATGTGTTGAACTTTGTTGGAATGCTGAAGCAAAGAACAGAAACCTCAATATAGAAGCAAGATGGTTCATTGAAATGGCAAGAAATTGGAATATTGGAGTCATCCTTGTTATCAGAGCAAAGGTTTTCTACAAACCACTCGCACAGTTTGTATTTGGTCTCACCAATGTAAAGGAGCTGGGATTGTGAGAAGTGAATGCATTCAACTCAATTGAAAGAAGTACAAGTAAAATGTTGCTTTACCAAGAAGGTGTAAATGGACCCTTGGACAGTGAGAGGGGAAAAGCTGCAAGTTCTCCAATTGTAAGCGAAAGTGCCATAGAGAAGACGTGGAAGTGTTAGGAGTGATGGCAGAACAGACCAGGAATTGCAGAGGGAACTGTCCTTGTGAAATGCTGACAGTGGAGAAAAAGGGTGTGGAGGGTGGTGTGTATATGGAATGAGCTGCCAGAGGAAGTGGTGGAGGCTGGTACAATTACAACATTTAAAGGGCATCTGAATGGGTATATGAATAGAAAGGGTTTAAAGGAATATGGGCCAAGTGCAGGCAAATGGGACTAGATTAGTTTAGGATATCTAGTCAGCATGTAGGAGTTGGAACAGAATCTGTTTCCGTGCTGCACATCTTTATGCCTCTATGTATTTGGTGGTGGTCTCTTCGTGGAAGGGTTAGAAAGGATGGAGGATGGTCCTTTGATTATGGATAATGGTGGGGTAGAAAGTGAGAACAAAGAGGACCTGTAGTGACCCTCTTAGCCTCACTCAGGATATACCCTGAACAGAGGGACTCTAGGTCAGCCCACAATAAAATCCCAAAACAGAGCCAAGCCTTGGCCAACCGGTTAGCATTTTCTTCAGGATCCAGAATGGTAAGCCGGTATGAGGGCTTGAGACAACAAAAGTCCCACTAGGCCTGAATTGAGTTAAAAAACTCTTGGGCCAGTATCCAGGAGAGTGCACACCCTGGAAAGTCCAGTTATATCTTGTTTGGAACAGTTAAATTGCTTAGCAACATCCAAATCAGAACCAATCAAAATAAACGTCTGGTTAAATAGTCAATCGGTTCCAATGGAGGTTGTATTGGTGCAGCCATATTGGTGATCGCAGAATCAGTCTTTAATACATTTCGCTCTGGACTCTGAGACCTTTAGGTTTGCTTAAAGCGTCAGCCAGTCTGAGAACCTATACAGGTTAAGGGCACGATTGTAGTAAAAGGCTCAGGGCCCAAGCTTGAAGAGGCTGAAATTGGTTGAGAATGATTCACCTAGATTGACTCAACATTTTTCGATTTAGAAAATGGCAGCCTGAGTGAAGTCATAATTAAACACCTGGATGTTGTAGGAAGATATGGGGACTATCATAAAAGACCTTGCATGTTGACCAGAAAGCAATCTCATGATCTGCAAGGCTTACCCAGTGCCATTTGCCTTACGGACAAAAGTAGTGGCAGATGTTAGGAAGCTGGAAAGGGAAGGAATCACCAAAACAGTCCAGTTTGCAGAATGGCAACACTGGTTGGACTGATTGTGAAGCTTGACGGGTCAGTTTGCCTTTGTGGGAATTTTAAACAAACAGTAAACCACTTCTCCCAGCTGGATAAATACCCAATCTGACTGAGGGGGCTGTCTTTCACGAAGTTGGAGCGTTCCAAATTCGGACTGCATAACGCAGCCTTGTTTTTGCTGATGGTTATCGTGATTCAAGGACAATAACAAAGTAAAAAGCTCAGCCCAGCCTAAGCAGCATTGGGAGAACAATAAAAGTTGAGCAACAACGACAGCCACCGCGATTGACTGACTGGCAGCTGCCATTTTTTTGTGGGTTTGCTTCTTTGGGAAATGTAGCCATGCGTACCTGCAATTATGGTTGGGTGAGGATTCCCAGAGGTATGCTGCAGTTAATACCCTTAAGGGTTTGTACCAATATGAGATGCCAGTTGGCGTATCATCAGCCTGTGCAATCTTTTAGCAGAAGACGGAGAACATTTTACAAGGTCAACCCCAGGTTTCCATTTATCTGGATGATGTACTAATAACGGTGAAGACCAATAAGTATCACTTTGATAACTTGGACGTTGTCGGGATATCAGATTTTACTTTGTAATAATTACATTTTTTTAAAAATCCTGTTAACCTCCATAAGAAATAGAAGGAGGAGGAGTTGAATCATCTCAGTATGACTGGAAAGATGAGTGGCAAGTAACCTTTAAGTGCAAAGCCCTCACACTAACTTTCTCAATCTTCTCCTTACACCAAGTTTTGAAAACAGACCTCCTTCTTCTCTCCCTCAAGGAACCTCAAGATCCCTGAGCATTTATCATCTTATTGTCACACATACTCCTCACAGTGATATTCTGCAAATTGCTATCTTTCCATGCTTTCAAAAAATTTCAACTTCTAATTTCGATACTGGGTCAAAGAAGAGATTCTGGAAACTTGCAAGGCAATTATAAACTTACAAAACATTACAGCTATCAGAAATCTAAAATGAAATAATGAAACAATTGGAAATAATGAACAGGTCTTGCTACAGATGTAGAGAGAGAGAAAATTAATGTTTCAGATCAATACCCTCTCGTTAAAAGTCTAATAAAACTGCACTGTTTCTTTTCAAGGAAATAACAAGGAGAGGCATCTGCGTAATCAGTGAATAATTACTCTTCAAGCAAATCTATTACAATAGCTGTGCATCAGAAAGATCTCTCTCTCCAGAGACAGGAGGTTCTGGTTCATATCAGATGAACTTTCATTTTTGGAGCAAGGTTTAGTTCTGAACAGCTGTGCACAGAAGTGGCAAGGAATCTTCTTGCTGTTTGAGCAACACGTGATGTACTCAGCCTTGGCTTTGTACTTCATCAAGTCACTTCCCATTCAAGAGATGCAATACAATGCTGTGCTTTGGGAATATGCTGTCAGGCTGTGGTTCCCACAAGAACGCTCTTCTTCTGACCTCTCTGTTTATTATTTCATTTTGTCACTGTCGTACTAGCCATATGCTCACTGACTGAACAGATTTGAAAGGAAATGAGGCAGGGCTGCCTCTTTTAATTTCTGGAACTGTTCTGCATTTAACCTTGTTGGATGTAGAAGAACAAGAGTGTGCCCAGCTAAGAGGGGAAGTTTTAACCTGTCTTGTTTAAGAGAGCATTACCCTCCATGGAATGCTCCTCAGCATTACACTTAAGTGTCAATGTGCATTGCTAGCATAAAATTAGATTTTGACAAAATGCATTTAAATTCTTTGCGAGTTTATGAATAGAAATATATTCACCATTTTCTCACTGACATGATGCTTCTTTCATGTAAAGTTTTGCCTTTCTGTCTGATTCACAACTGTTTGCGTGTTCTAATTTCTAAATATCATAAATCTTTCTCATATTTGAACTGTTACAATTATGTATTTTCTAAGATTGTTGAGGTTCCAGACTGTCTCTGTTTAGGGTAACTTGAGTGAAGAGGGTCATGTGACCTATTTTTATTTCTGTTGACAAGGAACCAAGTGTAAGAAGTTCACCGCTATTGGCAATAACAAAGCAGTTTTACTGATGGTGGACAGACTGTCAACTTTCAAATCCCAAGGGGTATTAGAAATATCCAATTTGTAAAACAGCGAGAGGCGATTGTCCAGAGTTTTTTGAATGGCACATGTGCTATGCCAATGCCTTTGAACATGGGGTGCCTGTGGCTAGTGTCCATGGACCATTCCCTGAGATGTCCATGATGGAGATCCTTTGGAGCAATCGGTGAGCTGAGACTGTTGGGTACCCATTTTGACTTCCACGTTGAGGAATCAAAGCATCCAGTTCGCTTATGGCAGGTGGTATAATAGGAAGCCGCATATTAATAAGGTGAGATTTACAGTTAATAAGATTGTTAACAAGGAATAATCCATTTAATTAGCAACACACTGTTGCCCCAGTTAAAAATTTGCCTTGATGCCCAGAATTCCATTAAAAGATATAGTGAGATGTTCTAGACAGTCTCATTCCTGATGAGGGGCTTGTACAGAAACGTTGATTCTCCTGCTCCTCGGATGCTGCCTGACCTGCTGTGCTTTGCCAGCACCATACTCTCAACTCTGGACAGTGAGCTAGACCTCATCGGACTCCTGACACATTTCTCACCATAAGTCACATTTCTCAGGCCCCTGTAAGATATTTGCCCAATGGTTTTGATTCTCTGAATGCATAGTTAGTAGAAATCTCTGCTCATCTTGGATGTGCAATAAAATTTGATATCCAACATTACAATTTTAAATTATATCATCAGCATACTAATACATGTAGAGGACCGTGGGGAATCCCAGTGAGGTTTGTATGGGAGTTGAGTATAGACCTTTGCAGATTTGCAACTGTAAGAATGGAAAAAGGTGCAGACCCACTCAGAGGAACATAGGACAGTCATCAGAATACATTTTCATCAATTGTGTCGGGACTTCGGAGAACTAGGAAGAAGGCTGAAAAGCAGAGTGGTTATCTCCGATTTGCTTCCAGTTCCTCGGGCTGGAGAGGCCAGGAACAGGGAGATAATGGACTTGAACATGTGACTGGGGAACTGGTGCAGGAAGCAAGGATTTAAATTCTTGGATCACTGGGGTATGTTTTGTGGTAAGCATAAATTATACAAGAGAGACGG
>NC_057715.1:6173655-6233523 GCF_004010195.1 Chiloscyllium plagiosum | reverse complement strand
TATCCACTTTGAAGGCAGATTACTACCTATATGGAGTCAAGTTAGGTAAAGGGACAGTACAAAGAGATCTGGGTGTTCTTGTACACCAGTCAATGAAGGCAAGCATGCAGATGCAGCAGGTAGTGAAGAAAGCTAATAGCATGCTGGCCTTCATAACAAGAGGGAGTGAGTATAGAAGTAAAGAGGTTCTTCTGCAGCTGTACAGGGCCCTGGTGAGAACGTACCGAGAATATTGTGTGCAGTTCTGGTCTCCAAATTTGAGGAAAGACATTCTGGCTATTGAGGGAGTGCCGCGTAGGTTTACGAGGCCAATTCCTGGAATGGCGGGACTATCTTATGTTGAAAGATTGAAGTGACTGGGCTTGTATACCCTTGAGTTTAGAAGACTGAGAGGGGATCTGATTGAGACGTATAAGATTATGAAAGGATTGGACACTCTGGAGGCAGGAAACATGTTTCCGCTGATGGGTGAGTCCCGAACCTGGAATAAAAATAAGGGGTAGGCCATTTAGGACAGAGATGAGGAGAAACTTCTTCACCCAGAGAGTGGTGGGTGTGTGGAATGCTCTGCCCCAGAAGGCAATGGAGGCCCACTCTCTGGATTTGTTTGAGAAAGAGTTGGATAGAGCTCTCAAGGATAGTGGAATCAAGGGTTACAGAGATAAGGCAGGAACAGGATACTGATTGAGGATGATCAGCCATGATCATATTGAATGGTGGTGCAGGCTCGAAGGGCAGAATGGCCTATTCCTGCACCTATTGTCTATTGTCTATTGTTTCAAAAACTGTAGTCCGGCCAAAAAAGATAAGGAGAGCTCATTTAGCGTTGTCAGTCACCATTCTGAGAAATTCTTTAGATTATTGTATATTTTAAATTGTATCAATCCAGGTTTGTAAATTTTTCTTTTTGCAAGACATTTATTTTGTGAGAGAACAGCAGCATATCATTGGTATCACAGTCAGTTGATTAACTATTCATTTTGTGATGACAGGTCATTTCAGTGTACATGCAACAACATAATAAAAAATTTCCAAACCATTTTCATGTCTTGTGCCTTTAATATAGCCTTGTAATATTTCATAGTAATGGTGGACTGGAATACTAATTGAGATCTGATTGCCTTGAAAGCTAAAGTTTCCTTTAAACAAATGCTGTATTCCCACAACATGACAGTAGTTGCATCAAATATAACATTGGATTGTATACACTTTGTTATGACTCATCACAGCTGCATTATCATATAAGTATTGCAATGTTATTATTACAGGAAATTACAACAAAGAGTAAAAAATAGCGTGAGTGTAAAGTAATGATGATTAAAATATAAAGAAGCTGACGACTGATTTTGCTGCATCCCATTACTGTTTGACCGTGGTGCTGGATACCTTCCACCCTCACCTGGATTGGCCTACATGTGACTCCACACCTGCAACAATGTGGTTGACTCCTAACTCTCCTCTCGGCAACTGCGGATGGGCAATAAACGCTGGTCTAGCCAGAGACATCCACATCCCATGAGTGAACAGAAGAGAAACGATAGTGCAATATGGACCTAAGGGAAGGTTCCTTCATTAACCAAGGCATGTCTGTGCTCCTGTGGGGATATCTAAGATCTCATAACAGAATTTTGCAGAAGAGTAGAAGATTTCTTCGCAGTGTACTTATTGATATTTGTTCATCTGCCAATTTAAATAAATTAACTAGTTTGATTGTCACTTTGCTATTTATGGGAGATGGTTATGTGCAAATTGCGCTATATTTCCATAAATACAGAAAGGACTACAATTCAGCAGTAACTGTCAATAATGTGTTTTAGGATACATTTCACACACTTTCCCAGCTCAATATATGCAAGTCCTGCTTTTATAAATACAGCTCAAAGGAGCGATTCCCACTTTACCAACATTGTTTTGCTGCAAGTGCAGCAGGATTCCTGTGTCAATGATTTCAACGTAATTCCTCATTGGTTGAGTAATTTGAATCACTGCAAATGCATTCATTTCACAATGCAATGGGACATGAATGAAAGACATGTGGCCTTTCAACTATAGCTCTACAATATCTTCCTGCTGTTTCACCAGCTGTTACATATGCAAAAGTGGCAGTCAATTTGCACTAATCTTTTGCTATAAATTCTGTGTCTTATGATCTAGCTCCACAGCTACCTGATGAAGGAGCAATGCTCTGAGAGCTAGAACTTCCAAATAAACCTGTTGGACTATAACTTGGTGCTGTGTAATTTTTAACTTCATCGAAAGTACACAAAGTTTTGAGGGGCTTCTGTCCTGGGAGACAGGAGATGAGTTAAAATGTCTGCTAAGTAATGGCTGCCAATCCCGATTGGATTAAGAGTATCTGTCCTGTTTGCTTGTGTAATTAAGAGGTCTCAGTCCTTTTGGCTTTTAAGTTAGTAAATATTAGTCAAAAAAACTACTAGGCCTATATGCTCTAAATAAGCTAGAAATTATACCTGTACTTAATAAAAGAATAAAGGATGTTAAACTGATTACTGCAGCTGGATTGTGAGATTTGTTTACTAATTACTGGTGCGAGTTTCATTCATTTAAGCAATTTCACATAAGCGTTAGTTGGACAGTTAGTTTCTTAAAGGGATAACAGCCCAGTTAAAAGGTATTTAACAAGTATGTACTAGTTGGCAAAAACGTTTGGTGTTTTGTAATCTATTCAGAGCTGAGAGACGGTTGGTAAGGGCTGATTAATATTAATAATCTTTTGTGGAGACATGATGGCCGGGGTGGTTTTGATTTGACTGTGCTATATTTATTCAGAGGTAAATAGGCCTGAACACTGCTTGTAGTAAAAGCTGATAAGAATTGAAGGTGTGAAAAAGTAATAATGGTTGAAAGGGTTGTTTTAATTTGGTTTATCTTGTAATAATAGAATATACTACAGAACCACAGTTTTATAAATAAATGGATGAAATGATCTTATAGTAAATAACGGGTTAGTAAAGAGTTATGAATGAATGAACTGGAACCTGGTATTGATGAATATAGTGAGCTGGTGAGTGAGTCAATAAAGATAATCTATGACACAATATCACGCAACCAACGTTTTATTGTGGCATTTCAAATATTACTCTTGCTAGTCATTGCATGCACTTTGGAAGGTTATTTTTAATCACAATTTTAACATTGTACTCTTGTTTCAAATTGAGAAATCAAGGTGAAGAAGCTAGGGCTGTAGTATGGGAAATCGTCAATGTGGTGAAGGGTTCAAGCAAAATGGAGGGAAGACAGAATATCACAGTTGATTAACATCTTACATAAAAGCAAATGCATTCTAAACAAATGGAAACATCAGCAAAGAAGGAAGAACATGGCAGATGGCTGATTTGCAGTCTGAAATAGGAAGCATTTACAGTAAGGTGAATAAAATGGAGATACAAAGCTATTGCAATATAAAGAGTGAGGTTGTGTATAGAGGTGGCAGAAACTGCTATTAAATAAAGCCTGGTTATGCCCCTAATCAATAATTCCGTTTCATCACTGTATTGCACCATGACCAGAATGATCCCCTATTTTTCCAAAGATGCAAGTAGATTTCAAGTTTGAATAGATGTATATGTGTTTGAAGGTAATGAATGGGAAAATAAGAGTTCAGCAAAAGCAAAGGAGATCAAAGTTAGTAGGCACAGCTTTAATAATGGAAGGGTTGTTGGAAATCCACTTGAGGTCAGAGGAAAAATGCCTTCTGGATGTACTAATACTGAGTAAGAGAGCAACCTTTGGTTGGAATTGTGAAAGGTCAGCATTTCAACACAGTTAAGAGTTAAGAGTGTGGTGCTGGAAAAGCACAGCAGGTCAGGCAGCATCCGAGGAGCAGGAGAGCCGACATTTTACCTGCACAGTTAAGAGTTGTACAGAGCCTTACCAGCATTGAAGCAGCAGGTAAATATTCAGTTCCTGCATTATCTTTCAAAAAAAAACTTCATAATACCTCTCCTCATTCTTCCATCTAATACACTTCACTTCAAGTTTTCTGAGTGAAATTTCACATCATGTGTTTGCCACTTTTAATAGGCTATGTAATTCTGAAGTCTGTTACTATCCTTCTCATTTTTACTACCTGGCTAAATTTTGTGCTGGCTGCAAATGGTGAAATTTTACCTTTAAACCCCACTTCAGATCATTCACACATACATAAAAGAGCAGTGGTCCTTAGCCTAATCCATGGGAGGCATGACTGCAGATCTCTGAAACAATGAAACAGCAACTAATTACCCTGTTTTTAATCTCTTAGCCAGTTTTGTTCCATGGATTTCACTTTTGTTAACATGACTCTTATGTGGCATAATATCCACCGAGTTTTTGTTAGACCAAGAATGCAATGTTAACTCACTTCATTGACTTCATCAAATAACTTCCAAGTCTTGAGATCTTCCAAAATACTTCACAGCTGATTAAAGAGTCGATGGGGAACATATAAGCAATAGTGATCAGCATAGTGTAAAGTTCAGGGTGGTAATGGAAAATAAAGTGCAGCAATAGTTGAGGGATGCTGGCTCAGTGATTAGCACTGCTGCCTCACAGTGCCAGGGATCTGGGTTCGATTCCCGCCTTGGGTGACTGTCTCTGTGGAGTTTGATGTTCTCCACATGTCTGCGTGGATTTCCTCTGGGTGGTCCAGTTTCCTTCACAATCCAAAGATGTGCAGGTCAGGTGAATTGGCCAGCCAAAATTGCCCATAGTGTTAGATGCATTAGTCAGGAGGAAGTATAGGGTAGGGGAATGGGTCTGGGTGGAGTTACTCTTCGGTGTGTCAGGATAGACTTGTTGGGCCGAAGGGCCTGTTTCCATACTTTAGGGAATCTAATCTAATCCAGAGTGAATGAGGATGATTCAGGAACAGTCACAGTATATTCCGCAAGTGCGAAAGTTAGAACAAACAAGTCCAGAGGTTCCTGAATGCCAAAAGAGGTAGGAGTTGATATTACAAATAAAAGGTAAGATGGAAAATACCACTGTGAACCAAAGGGAATGCTGAAGGTTCAGAACAGAAGTGAAAAAGCAATTAAGAAAATCAAAGTGGAATAATGAGACAAGAATAGGAAAACTAATGTTGTTCCTCTGTTCAAGAAGGGCAGTAGGGATAGGTCAGGTAATTACAGACCAGTTTGGGTCTGACATCAGTGGGAGGGAAATTATTGGAAAAAATTCTGAAGACCAAGATTATTCAATACTTGGAAAAGTAGTGATTGATCAAGGTTACTCAGCATGGATTTATTAGAGGGAGATCCAGTCTGATCAATTTAACGGAGGTGTTTGAAATAGTTATCAATATATTGATGAGGGTAGTGCAGGTGATATGGTTAACCCAGGCTTCAGTCAGGCTTTTGACAAGGTCCCTTACGAAAAGCTGGTCCAAAAGATCAGAGCCAATGGAATCCAAAGCAAATTGGCAATATTGGTCCAAAATTGGCTGATAGATAGGAGGCAAAGAGTGATGGTGGAGAGTTATTTTTGTAATTAGATACCTGTAACTAGCGAAATATCACAGAGATTGATGCTAGTAAACTTTTTGTTATGCACATTTAATGGCTTGGATATGAATAGAGAAGATTTAATAAGTAAGTTTGCAGATGGCACCACAATTGGTGGTATTGTTGATAGTGAAGAGGATCGTCTCAGGCTACAGTCTGATATTGATCAGATGGTAAATTGGTCAGAGCAATTGCAGATGTAGTTTAATCCCTATAAGTACAAGGTGTTTAACAAGGCAAGGATATAAACAATGGATGGTCCCTATGGAATACTGAGAAACAAAGGGACCATAGTATACAATTCCATAGATCACTGAAGGTATCAGCGCAGGTAGACAGGGTAGTGGAAAAGGCACACGGGATGCTGTCTTCATTTGTCAGAGTGGAAAATATACAATCTAGGAAGTCTTGTTACAACTTGATCAAATATTGGTTAGGCCACAGGTGGAATACTGTGTGCAATTCTGGCCATGATACTGTTGGAATGCACTGGAGAAGGTGCAGATCACCAGGATGTTGCCTGGGGTAAAAAGTTGCTGTTATGGGGAGAAACTGGATAGACTGTGTTTGTTTTCCTTGGAACAGAGGAAACTGAGGGGGAATCTGACTGAGATACAAAATTATTAATGATATAGACAGTAGATCATGAGAATGTCTTCCCCATGGCAGACATGTCTAAGACCAGAGGGCATAAGTTTAAGGTGAGGAGCAGGTGGCTTAGAGGAGATCTGAGAATGATTTTTTTCACCTACAGGTACATAGAACTTGCTGCCTGTCAGATTGCTGGAAGCAGATACTCTCACAACATTTAAGAAGCACTCGGATGACGACTTTATATTGCCAGGACATAGTACACTATGGTCCAAGTACAGGTAAATGGGATTAATATAGTTTAGTGTTCTAGTCAGCACAGTCATGGTGGGCTGAAGGGCCTGTTTCAATGTTGTATAACTCCATATCTCGACAACCTCAGCCAATATTAAGGGAATTTCTAACCTCTCCAATAGGCAAATAAATAGTAGAAGTGTGGTTACAGAAGGAGTAGGACTATTAAGTACCAAAATGGGGATTTCAATATGAATGTGGGGGCATGACTGAGGTGTTAAATGAACATTTTTCATCTGTCTTTACAAACGAAGAGGATGCTGCTCTGACCATAGTGGCAGAGGAGGAAATTCTGTCACTAGAAAGGTTCAAAATTAATAAGTAACAAGGGTTAGATAGACTGTTGGTACTTAAAGTTGATAAGCCTCCAGCATCAGATGAGATGCATCTAAGGATTTGGAATGAAGTGAGAATAAAAATTGCAGAGGCACAACCTTTCAATCTTCCCTGGAGTTGGGAGAGGTGCCAAAAGCCTGGAGATTTGCAAACATATGACAGCCTTGTTCAGGGAAAGTTGTAAGGATAATCCTAGCAATTATAGGCCAGTCACTTTAACTTCAGTGGTGGGGAAGCTTCTAGAAACAATTACAAGTGATAGAATTAGTAGTCATATTGAAAAAGACAGGTTGATTAGGAATGGGTTTCTCAAGAGGAAATGGTGTTTAACTAATTTACTGGAGTTGTTTGAAGTGGTAACAGAAAGACTCGATGAGGGTAATGCTGTTGATGTGGTAAACATGGAGTCCCAAAGGCATTTAATATAGTGCCACACAACAAGCTGTGAAGAAAGTTATAAGTTATGCTGGAAAAGGGCCAGTCTGTGTGGATACAAAATTGTCTGTGCTAAGGAATACAGAGCAGTGATAAATTGGTATTTTCTGGGCCAGAGGGAGGTTTGTTGTGGCGTTCCCTAGGGATTAGTATTGGGGTTCTTACTTTTCCTGACATACAATAATTATCTGGATGTTGGTGTGCAGGGGATAATTTCAAAGCTTGTATTTGACACAAAAACTTGCAAGAATATAAACTATGAGGTGGACAGTGTGGAACTCAGAAAGGACATTGAGAAGTTGATGAAGTGGGTGGATAGGTGGCGATGAAATTCAATACCGAGAACTGTGAGGTGGTACATTGTTAGGAAGAACAACAAAAGGCAATATAAACAAGGAGGTACAGTTCTAAAGGTGGTGTAGGAGCAGAGCGACCAGGATGTGTGCACAGATAATTGAAGATGGCAGAACAAGTGGACAGAGTAGTTAATAAAGCATAGAGCATCCTTGGTTTATTAGTAGGGGTCCGGAGCATACCGCAAGAAGGTGTTACATTTGTATAAGATTCTTCTTAGACCTCAACTGGAGTATTGAGTACAGCCATATGAAAAGAAAAATGTGTATGCGTCAGAGAGAGTATAAACGTGATTTACTAGAATTGATCTAGGAATGAGAAGCCCCGCTATGAGGATAGACTGAAGGAGTTGGGATTGTTCTCATTGGAGAGAAAGCAGCTGAGAGGAGATCTGATCGAGGTTTTCAAAGTCATGAGTGGGCTGAACAAAGTAAATAGGGAGAAGCTGTTCCCACTCATGAAATGAGCAAAACAAAAACGGCATAGATTTACAGTGATCTGCAAAAGCAGCAAGAGTGATGTGAGATTTTTCACTTAGTAAATAATTTGGGTTTGGAATACACCGCCTAGAAAAATTATAGAGGCAGATTCAGTTGAAACATATGGAAGAGCACTGGATGATTATTCAATAGAAATCGTGTGTGAGAGTATGGGGAGAAAACAGGAGGTTGGCAGTGAGTAATGATGCTTGGCTGAAGAACTGGCACAGGTAGGATGGGCCAAATGGCCTTCTATTTGGTAACCATTCTATTAAGCACTCTCTAACTTTACAATGTTGACAAGCTTCTATGGGAATGAGGTGTCTCATGTACTTTCTGAGCCATAAAACCTACAGGAAAATTTTCCTGTTGCAATTTGAAATCATACCAAAAGATCTATTTTATATTTAGCATATTGTAACTAAAAGTTCAATGCAATTCATTTATTGCTGAAAGCTGAATTTTAATGACAAAACTTAAATATTTACTTTACAAGTAGATGGCAACCTTTGTCTTGCCTTTTTAAATAAATGGACATTATTCTTCAGAGGAATGTGGAAATTGCTTCATAACACTGAAGGCAACAATACGGTAGAAGATGACCCTTCATGAATCATTCTCAGTAAACCATTGAGCTTCAAGCTTATAGATAGTAAATCACTTTGGAGACCAGCCATCCTGTTTCACATCAATAAATTATCGAAAAGGTTTGGTTCTTGCAAGAAACATAAGCTGCAAATCTGTACATTTTTCTCACCTCAATGCTTCTCACTATCAGTAAGCACACAAAAGAAAAATACCTACAAATATTGCAAAAGTTGAATCTCTACAGGTAAATCAATTTTGGACAATATAAAGAAATTTAGCTCAGTGGTTAATGAGTGTTAAGTAGTAGACTGTTTATTAATGTATATTCTGGAATGACTGTTAACACTTCTTCCATTTAAGTATGGTCTTCAAGAGCCTTGTTAAGATTTGAAGTGACAATAGGTAAGTTTTGACAGTTGAGTTACCACTTAGTGATTCAGAGTCGCATGTCCTGCTCTCAATGCAATCCAAATGTGAAGTTCTTTGCAGTAACATCCCTTAGTCCCTGAAAGCAAAGCCTAAACTGGGTCTCACCAATAGAACCCAAAGTGCAGACTTGCACACAGTAAAAGACATTTGCCAAAGAGCTCACATTACTTCATATGAACATGACTGTGAAATTCTGTGTTTTTACAAATCATATTTCCCTTAGCTGCCAGTTTTTTTTACATTTATTTCTCCATACAGCAGCTAAAGATGATCCAAGAATGAAACAAAATTCACAAGGTAAGTGGCCAAAGAAATGGACTGTTGCATTCAGGAATAATCTTCTGCAGGTCTGAGGATTCTTTTACAGATTGCTTCAAAAGAAAACAGTTTGACTCCTGCTACTTTGGAATCCACTTCACTGACAATGTAAGTTAGACTTTTGACCACAATGAGTTGAGAAAATGTGCACAATTGTCCTACGCAGTTTATGTCTTCATCATGGAAGATCTGCAAAGGCAAACATTATACAATTAAACCATGCTCACAAAGCAATGTGGTGTGGGGCACTTCATTTGTCATGAGTGGTCGTTTAAGTCTAATAGTGTAACAGGGAAAATATACCTCCACAGATGAAAATCTGCAATGTTGGCAATGAGGTGTTGCAGGAGAAACTGGTACTGTTTATGATACTGGTACTGTTGAGATTGGTGGCGTTGTTAAAGGTTTCATGCAGTTGTAAGTACTGGTACAGTTGATTGATGTTGAAAATACTAATATTGTTAGAGAATGCTAGTACTGTGAGATGTAATTTTCCTGTTGGAGGTATTTGTATTGTTATCATACTGTTTGTATTTCAGGTGGTGTTGGTATTGGAGGTGTTGGGCCGAATAATTTTGTCTCTATTGATACTTGGCTTTTGCTGAAATAGCAGTGACCGTAACAGGACTGGACCAGCATGAAAAAATGCATATTGTCCTTCCTTGCCAACAAAGGATAATACCCATCCTAACATCAACATATAACTCACTGCAGCATCATGTTAGTTTCATGTATGTTCCATGTTGCCGTTTTTTGTGAAGATTAATAAGCTTAATATTTGTTTTTGAGAGAGTTTCCTGCAGTGAGACCTGCTGCTTTCTGCCTCCTAAATCCAGATCAAATGTTGGGAGTGGGATGGGTATGCAGGGAAGGTTGGGTGAATGCAGGGTATGTGGGTGGGTGGAGGGTATAAGAAGTTGTCCACGCTGGACATTGTGCTTTGAGCTTTCAACTTTAATTGAAGTTCAAACCTCAAATAAATAAGCTGAGATTTGTTTTTAATCTGTAAGAATTTTTGGTAAAACAAGCCAATGTGTTTGTGAATTTTTACCACAAGAGGGTACATTTTGTGACCCTGCTTTCAGTGAGTAATCTTGATGAATAGGCAAGTGGATCAAAGATCAAAGCTTGTGCAGGTCAACGCATTTAATGTACGACTGTCATAGAATCCCTCCAGTGTGGAAGCAAGCCACGCAAACCATCAAGTCCACACTGACCCTCTGAAGAGCATTCCATCCAGACCCATCCCCAGGTCCTGTACCTCACCTTTCCCATGGCTAACCCATGTAGCCCAGACACCATGGGTAATCCACCTAACCTGCACATCTTTGGACTGTGGGAGGACTACCCAGAGGAAACCCACGCAGACATGGGGGCAATGTGCAAACTCCACACAGTCACTGGAATTAAACCCCAGTCCATGGCACTGTGAGGCAGCAATGCTAACCACTGAGCCACCGTGCTGCTCTTTACTTACTTAACAGAATCTGTATTTGTTGATAGATTTGGTCATGAGAAAATACAGTATTCCTGGATCTCTAATGAACCTACAAAGAAAGTTTTATACAGCTATAAAATCGTAAAATAACTAAATACATAAATAGTGTTTGTTTTCAAAATAAAATTTATAAAACAGCTTCTTACTGTTTCTGAAATGTCAGGAAGCATTCCAATTTACACCCATTAAGCAGTGTGATAACCTGATCTCATTCAATAAATAACTAGAACTTACCAATGGGTTGTTTATCTATGATCTGGTGAATTGTCATCACACTCTCATCATTCCTTGTTTTTTTTATATTCCTTGGTGCATTTGTTGACATGTACAGGAAAGGTATCAAAAATTCTAAAGTGTTGGTCAACGAGGAACTGGAACAAAAGGCTGATTGTCCCATGAGAATGTTACATCTTACACTTCAATTTATGAATTCCAACCAGATGTCAAACATCTGAATCTCCCATTATGAAGATCCTAGGGTTTACCATTGATGAGAAAGTGAAGTGAACTAGCCATAAAAATAACTTGGCTTCAAGAGCTGGTCAGAGGCTGGGAAACCTTTTGATGAATAACTTATCTCCTTTTTCCCTATAACCTCTCCACCATCTACAAATTATACAATTGTGATGGGGCATTCTGCAACAACTCTCCAAAAACTCACATCATTCAAGTTAAAGCAGACCACTTGATCTACACTCCATTACCAGCTTAATCATTCACCTCCCTCCAACACCGATACATAGTGGCAAGTGTGTGTACTATCTACACCACAACCAACTCCTTGACCTTCACCTAGAAGGAGAAAAGCAGTAGATCTGTGGGATCACCACGACTTGTAGTTGTCACTCCAACTCCTGCACCCTTCTGACTTGGAACTATTGTAATTTCTTCACTGTCATTGGAAGAAAAGCCTGAGACTGCCTCACAAACAGCCCTGTGGGTGTACCGACACAGTGGACTGTCAACAGTTCAATAAGGCAGCTCACCATCAGTTTCTTGAGCTAAAAGGGTTGGAATAAATGCTGGTTTTATTTGGAACGTTCATGTGTCCTGAAAGAATTAAAACAAAAGATCAGTAGAGTAGACATTGCTACACCATTCCTGTTTGCCCTGTGATAATTAATATACAGGGCACAGCCTGAGAGTGAAGAGCTGACCCTTTAGAACTAAGATGAGGAAGTTCTTCATCCAGAGCGTGGTGCATCTATGGAACCCATTGCTACAGAAGGCTGAGCATTTAAGACAGAGATAGATAGGTTTTTGAATGGTAAGGAAATCAAGGGTTACAGGGATAATGGAGTGGAGAAACATATCAGCCATGATCATACAGCAGAGCAGACTCGATGGACCGAATAGCCTAATTCTGCTTCCTGTCTTATGGCCTTATGTATGATGCTGATTTCCCTTCCAGGCAGGATGAGCTATTTGAGTTCACATGAGCCCTAAATCTGTAAATGTGAATTCTCCAAAACGTTTATGATGCGGTTATAGTGTTCCATCTAATTTCTGTGATGTTGTGCTGACCTCTGAGTAGACAGGGGTGGGGTGTTTAAATGAGAGCTTTTTTTTTTCTTTTCTTCCTTTTCTTGTCCCTACACTACCACCTAACAGTGCTTATTTATTCCCCAGCACTAATGTTGTGTGTGTGTGTGCAGGTGTAGGACACAGTGAAGAACAACAAATGCATAAAACTTTATTCATGTTCCACTACCAGGAAGAAAGGAAACACACAAGTGACCAGTGACCAGCAGTGCCCTTCTCAACAAAGGCCAATGCTGCGTGATCAAACAGTGAAAGGGGAGAGGAGGGATTATCTCAAAATAGAGATGGAGCGGGAAATAAAGCATTTGACACCCCGCAGTGCCCACCTCTCCCTGAAAACCTCAAGGGTGTTAGTGGACACCACGTGCTCGTCTTCCAAGGACAGCCGGGCCTGGACGTAACCAAGGAAGAGGGGCAGGCAATCGGCCATAATGACCCCCTCCACGTCCCGCTGCCCGGACCTGGTTATAGCCAGCCTCACCAGGCCCAGGAGTAGGCCCATGAGGAGATCCTCTGGCCTGTCCTCCCCACTCTGCACAGGGTGCCCAAAGAGCAGGAGCATGGTGCTGAAGTGTAACCAAAAACATAAAAGATCATCTTTAAGGAAATCAAAAAGGGAGTGCAAACACCCACACCCAATATATACATGGGCTCCACAGCACCACAGAACAAGCAGCTGGGCTGGGAGTCCATGATCCACCACAATCTGCAGATGCAGAGGATTGCCGCATGCAGCACCCTCCACCCCAGATCCTGAGAAGAAAGGGGAAGACTCCTGCATAGAGAACCTTCCACTGAGGTTCCCCACTGCCTGGTGGCAAATGAGCATGCCGAGCCGTGTCCGGATGGTGGATGAGGGAGAAGAGGTGGATGCTGTGCAGCTGCAGTCGATACAGGGCCCAACGTGATACATCCCTGAAGGGGACAAAGCTAAAATTCTGGAGGCAGCTCAGCTTGTGGGGCCCTGCCGCCCTGCTATGAGAGCATTTATTGAGTGGAAGTCATCCAGCATTTTGTTTTGTAGCAGCAGAGGGCTTGTTAACTACTAAAATGTACCCTTATGTTTTATAGTTACAGATATTTTACCTTTGAAAATAAACAAAACTGTTTGCTTGCAAAGCTGGGTACCTAGTTAGTGGTGGCACTGTATAACCCAAGTGACACTAATATGACACTAATGATTTCTTCAGTCCTTTGGCAGTTTTTCATGTCTTTCTTTATATGCAGCCTAATGATTGGATATTGCATCCAAATTGATGTTTTCTTGTCCAGATGAAATATGTGATTAATTCACATCAAGTTGCCCAAATGATCTACTTCTAATCTATTTTGGGATTTAGATTTTGTGAAGTTCATTAGACCAAATACATGCTCAGAGTCAGCAACACTTTCAGCATCAATGTCTTAATCAACCACTGCACACAGCAAATAAATAAGTGCAATGATTCAATAAATAAATGTTCCCTCAAAATACCCACTAAGTTACAATGTAATGCTACATTGATACCTCAGAACAATGTTCTGGATGAGCTGGCATCATTGTGCAAATTCTTTCCAAAGTTTCACATTAATGCATTTACTACAAAATGTCCTGACGGCCTCCTCACTTTATTTCACTACGTCACACCCTTTGAGTTTGGCAAGTTCTTTGTATTGTCCTTTCTTCACAGTTTACCTGCTGAACACTGTTCTTAGAAGCATTTTAATATCATTTAGCACGATTGAGACCTGCTTCCAAGCATCATCTATTTCAAGATATTTTCTGTGAACAACATAATGCTGTTTGGACAAAAGTTTGATTTCACATCACAACACTGCCGCTATTCCATTTTGTTCTCTGTGTGTGACAGAAGCTCTGTAAACATCACCATCCTCTGTAAGTCAAGGTCACTGTTAACATGAAGTTGCTTGATTACTGTCACAATGGAGATGCTGTCACAAGCAGTCATTTTTGAAATTCTTGCAAATAGATGTTTAGTAAACACATTCTGCATCTGATCAAAACTTGATCTACAAAATCAATTGATATACGGAAATTACTACAGTTTCATCTACTATCAAAACCTTAAAAAAGCACAATTTGTGCATTTAATTCAGGAACTCTTTTGGTATGTCAAAGTTAAAGCACTCCACAAATTCAATTATGAATTTTTGCTGCATCTGCACGCAGTAAATGCTGTACATTTTATTGTGTGATCATGAATATCTTGTACAGAAAGCGTGAATGTATTTACCTTTACCGCAACTACATTATCAATGAGAACTTTCACCATATTGAGGTTGTACTTGCACTCTCAAAGTTTCACCCGCATTTCACGATCGTCTGGGGTTTCAAGAAACATTATTACATTCTAACTTTGGTGTACTTTCATAAACAAAGAATGGATCTGTGTGCACTTTTTGTTTCAAATTCTGCTTTAGCTAATCCAATTCCCAATTGTACCACTTTTTTTCCCAGTGCTCAGTTCCCCTCTGGCAATTGCATTAGCGAAGTTTGGGGACTTCTTTCAAGTCACATTCCTGAGATCACCTTTGTTGATAAAACCTTATGTTATCTTGGGAATGTGACTTAAAAGAAATTCTGGGATTTACATATTAATGAAGTGAAACCTGCAATCCATTCTTAAAGATGAAAGACTTAACAGCAATCTAGATGTGTTTAAGTTATCATATCAGTTGCATGACAGTATGATCTTTTGCTAATAATTCTGTGTCTTCAGATCCTGCTCTACTATTTATCTGATGAAGGAGCAGTGCTCTGAAAGCTATTACTTCCAAAACAACCAGTTGACTATAACCTAGTGTTGTGTAATTTTTAACTTTGTAGTAATCTTGTTATACATAGCAGAGAGAAATTGATTGGGAGTTTCAGCAAACCAATATTATTCCTTTTTTTAACTTTAAAATAGTGCTGATGGTAAATAAGATACCATAGGAGTTATGGATAGGATGGCCTGCATTTTTGTGTAGCATTGGGAAAGAAACACGATTCAGTCTCTTTTGCAGCATCTGAAATCTAATCCTGCTCCTGAATATCATTCGTCCCATAATTTTGTTCCTGAGAGAGCAGGGTCAGATTTTGTAGGTAACGATACAATGCATGAGGAATGTGGTTTCACGTGTAGATTGATTAATAGGCTCACTTCAGTTCTTTTCATTAGTAATTCAGCTCATAGCATTGTTCTTTCACATCCTAAACCTCATGACTCAACATCATTTCACCCATTCACCTTCATGTACCATAATCCTTTAAAAGTCTGACACCCTGACACATTCACATACCATTTGTATGTCTCCCATGTATCCTTCACATCCACTCACTCAGTATGGACAGATCTCAGAAGGTCTTTGAAGTGAACAATTTTTTAAAATCCACTAATGTAATAAAGCTGTCATTCAAACTCATTCATACTGAAAGCAAATCTCTTATTTATAAAAGGTATTATAAAAAGATTGAAACCTTTCAAAAGTGGCCAATCTGTTATACGTATAAAATGACATCTAGTTACTTTACATATGAACAAAAAAAATTCTTTAACAACCTCTTAAAGTTGCCAAAGTATAAAAACAAACTGAAGTCAGTGATTCAATAGCTTTTGAAAGTCAGCCATGCATTCAAAATAGGTCCAGTTGCCAAATCAGACCCTGGGAAAATTAAATAATGGAATGTATTGAAACTGAAAAAAGCAGATAGTCCTTTTTTTTCAGCTACAGCTAATACCTTGTTAATCAAAACAGTTGAGGAGCAGGTGGTGACTTTTTCTGTCTCTTAAATATAACTGTTGAAGGTTTTGTTTTCAATTGAATGAACTCTTGGGAGAATTTAAGGTACTCAGGTTATTTTTCCAGAGATCTTGTGATGCATTCCTCAGTGAATGCTCATTTAGACTTCTCTCAATGGGTAAAGTACGCTAATGAATCTCAACATTTACAAAAAGATAGTCAATGTAATAAGCAAGATCTGTCCTTTCTTGACAGATCTCTGTGATGAATTATTGCATTTAATCTACCTCTATATGACAGATCAGTAACTAATAATTACATTTGCAATTGTCAAAACATTCAAAACTTATCTGCCTAAACAGGTAGCACGGTGGTGCAGTGGTTAGCACTGCTGCTTCACAGCACCAGGGTCCCAGGTTCAGTTCTAGCCTCGGGTGACTGTCTATGTGGAGTTTGCACATATTCCCCGTGTCTATGGGGGTTTCTTCCTGGTGCTCTGCTTTCCTCCCACAGTCCAAAGATGTGCCGGTCAGGTGAATTGGCCATGCTAAATTGCCCATAGTGATAGGTGCATTAGTCAGAGGGGGGTGGGTCTGAGTGGGTTACTCTTTGGAGGGTTGGTGTGGACATGTTGGGCCAAAGGGCCTGTTTCCACACTGTAGGGAATCTAATCTAATCAAAATTCTTGATTCCTCAATAGGATTTTCACAGTGATCACAAGCTCTCCGGTGAGGTGGGTTGTTTATGTCTTCCAGAATCGGTAATACCAGAGGAAAGTAGTAGTTTTGGGGGAGGAAACCCAAGACGTGCACAAAGGTTTCCAACCTAAGTCCTTTATAACCCATCAAAAATCCACAAAAAATTGGAGTAGAGTTGGGAAGGGAGAGGCAACTTGCTTCTGCTGTGAAAGACTCCACTATTTCAAGTTTCCTCACTCCTTTCTAGCTTCCGAAAAGTCAAAGGTATCCACCCCATTCCATGAATCAACCAACACAGATCTTAAATTCCTTGTTTTAAATTTTATTTATTATTGTAGGTCGAGAGATTTCTGTAAAAGCTTGAATTTCTGAAATTTAGCTTCGTTATTAATGTTTGAAATCAGCCCAATTACATCCCTCACAAAGTGAAATGCAGCCAGAAATACTTGAAAAACAAATGCTTGCAGCCTACATGGAAAGAGAAATGGGATTAATTGGATTCTTTCATCAAAAATGAGTGGGAAGTTTTCCTTCTGTACTGCATCATCTATGGTTATATGAATATATTTAATCTAGAGTTCTGGCTTTCTCCTCAAGGGTGAATTGAGGAGATTGCATTCAGAATCTGAGGTGGGTACTTCTGGTATTCCTTATACAAGTAATGACATCTACAGGCACTTTTGAGCATTAAGTTAGTGGTTAGGCTTGTCATGCTCAATACGTTTTCACTGACACTTCATAACATCTTTGGCTGAATCAATGAAGGCATTCACAAATTGACTCTCTGCAATGAATACTTTGCTGAGACAAGAAGTAAATTTCAGCAGGAGGGTAGAAACAATTTGCTGTCACTGAGCAGCTCAAATTTCAAGCCAAATATTGATTGGGGAATTCCTTTGCTGCTGTCATCTAGTAGTTCCTCAGTAAATACATCCACCGAATTCATAGAAACTAGCATCTTCTCATTACAGAGTTTAATCCAACTCTGATAACACTATACTGCATTGCACTAAGTATCCATTGCTGTTCACCACCCATACCATCAAGTGGGTTGGTTGACAGATATGTTGTCACTGGGAACCCAATCAACCTGTTATCCTTCATTTCACAATATAGAGAGGGTAGCTTCCAATGTTAGTCAATTTTTCCTCATTATTGTGAAACAGTTATGAGAATGCCAGTTCCATGTGACTGGGAGGCTTGACCTCTCTTAATTAAATGTTTTGGCATAGTCTATTGCATAAGCATCTGAAAGGGTTAATAGTGAGGAGTGTCTTAATTATCATCCACTATGATGATGTCATGTGGATTTGCGAACAAAATAACTTTGGATCTCAAAGGAATAAGACCTAGCATTCAGATCTTTTTCACAAACTCGATAACAATGGCCATCATGTCAATGTCACCAGTTACTCGTTCCTCTCATGCAATAAATTACTTCTTGTTTGACACACAAACCTCTTCACGTTAAACCAATAAGAAGTTTTCCTCTATCGCAGTAGATAAAGGGTTTTGATTGATTTATTGCTGTCACATGTACTGAGATACAGAGAAAAGTGTTGTTTTGTGTACTATACAGACTGATTATGCCATACAAAGTACATCAGGATAGCAGAACAGAGTGCATAATACAGTGTTACAGCTGCAGAAAAGGTGCAGAGAGAGAGAGAGATCAACATTAATATTTGGAGTCCACTCAAAAGTCTGATAACAACAGGGAAGGAGCTGTTTTTGTATGTGTATGCACACTTTTATATCTTCTGCCCAATAGAAGAGGGTGGAAGAGAGTATAACTGGAGTGGGAGGGGTATTTTATCTTGTTGGCTGCTTTCCTGAGGCAGCGGCAATTATAGATGGAGTCAATGAATGGGAGGCTGATTTGCATGATGGACTGGGATGTGTTCACAACTCTCTGTAGTTTTTGGCGATCTTAGGCAGAGTAGTTGCCATACCATGCTGTGATGCATCCAGATAGGATGCTTTCTATGGTGTACCTATAAACATTGTGGGTAAGAACCAGCATGTCCTGTTCTTATTTCTGATTTCCAGCATTAGCAGTACTATGCAATCAGAATATTCAGATATTGCTAAGCATTCAAAAATAATTGTTTATTCAACAAGCTGGACTGGGAAAAAAGAAGTCATCAATATAAATTCCAATGCTGCATTCTCAGATTAATACTTTATGATGCAGATTTTGATCTTCAACAAGTTATTGAAATTTTGAAATATCAAAAATCTTACAATTCAGTACAACTCATTAAAGCTTTAATAATGGACATGGAATGAATTCTTACAATCAAATGTTTAGGGTAAATTTTGCCTTTCACTTATATATAGAAGAAAAATAGAAACAGGAATGAATTACTCAGTGTATGGCTATTGGAATTCACTGCAAATACAAAGGCTTGGAGGTTCGATTCATTTAAAATTCTTCACAGTGGTGTAATATTTATCATTCGATTCAAAGCTCAGTGACAGGACAGAAAAATGACCCGATTAGTGACTGTTTTAATGTATGAAATGGATAGCCAATTTGCATAGACAATATCTGATAACAGCAATGTGGTAATGACAATAAAATCTGTGTCAGTAATGTTGACCAAAAGATAATAGCGTATCCAACAGAGTTATCCCGATCTTATTTGGAACAATGCTTTTATATAACAGAAAAGTCAGATAGATCCTGGTTTGACATTTCATCTGAATGTTGACACCTCTGATAGTATAGTGCTCCTTCAGTACTGACAGAGCAAAATACTGCCAGCCTAAAATAAATTCAAAAAAATTCAGAAACAGTCAAAAGGTCAGGCAGCATTAGTGGAAAACGGAAATGTTCCAGGTCAATAACCTTTTATTGGAACTGCTGTGTGCAAGTGAATAATTTTGCAATGTATTCCCTGACTGACTTGCATTGAACAGTGACTTATACAGAAATGAAGGTGAAGATAATATTTTGCTTCTTGATTTGAGGCCATGACAAGGAAATGGAAAATGAGTAATGTGAGAAAAAAAGAATGTTGCACAGAATTGAGCCATTGGTTAAGAATAGATACAAATCATTTTTTTAAAAAAAACACAATATGTACAATGCATATAAAGGCTGAAATTTAAAAATAATGAGACAACAAAAAGGGAGAGGTGATGGAAGGTTGATGACTGGAATACTCTGCCATTAGTCTTACATCAAGCTGTTGGCCATTAATATTGGTACGAGAAAGAGCAGAATGTACATTTCAGTGCTTTATTAGTTGCTCACCAACTGCTAATGTTAAGTAACTATACGCATAAAGAGTAATTATTTTTCTACTTGGGTGCACATAAAACAGTCTATTAAGATTTGGATATGTTACTTCTGGTGTCTTTGTGGTCATAATTGTGATTAATCGGCAGTTTTATTGGGCAGACTATTCTTAAGGAAAGGTAGACAAGAGCAGTAGAATTTCTTTTGCTTTGTCTGATTTATGCTTCCATTATTTTAAACACATCTCCTTTGTTGATGCATCAAATACAAAAAAGCCTTGACTGCACAGTGAGTGTCAATGTTTAATTTCCATCCTCTGCCACGGATAACTGTTTCGGGAACTGGTCTCAGTTAGATTGTTCTGTGCCAATCCATTCATAGGTTCACTAAATCCTGAACTGAATGTTTGCATAATGGCCCTAAGCTTCTAAATCTTTTAAATTTATTTTGTCCTTTGCACTCTCATTCCCCACTGCACAATCTTTTCATATTATAGTGTTAAAATTACATGTTGAGAGTGTGATGCTAGAAAAGCACAGCTGGCCAGGCAGCATCTGAGAAGCAGGAGAATCGACGTTTCAAGCATAAGCTCTTCATCAGGAATAAGCTCTTCATTCAATTCTCCTGCTCCTCGGATGCTGCCTGACTGGCTGTACTTTTCCAGTAGCACACTCTTGACTCTGATCTCCAGCATCTGCAGTCGTCACTTTCTCCCTGTTATAATTACATGCCAACCTATACTGCATTAAAGGTTCCTTATTGGTGAATCCCTTGGATCCTCTTTGAAAAAGGAACCTGCGTATCTTCATTATGTCTCGATGAATTTGATTTAATCAATGGTAGCTTATTGAGTGGTTTTAGTCTTTATTGAACAATGCTTTGTATTTAGTAATAGTTGTCAGAATGAGTAATACGTGACAGCAGTCTGGTTTAGTTGCATAGTGGGACCTGAGGTGCTACTGTGACTTGTAATTTATACTGTGAATATATGCAATTATTTTCATTGTATTGTACAGGAGAATAGCAAAACAAACATTATAACTCAGTAAAAACAAACTGCAAAGGTAAATCAAAGTATATTTTTGATTTCAGCCAGTGCTGTAGAAATTTGAAATATACTTTCAATGAAGTGATGCTTTAGCTGAGCCTTTTGTGCCAATCAGCAGTGCAGTCTTTTAAAAATAAATGAATTTTGAAGGATTAAAAATCTAAGAGGCACCCGGCACAATCGGATCATGCATTTTCACTTTGAAAACAAAGTAAGCCATGATATCTGATAACACAAATACATTTTTTATCAATAATTAATAGGGACAGTAAAATGCATTTTAAACAAGCTAAAAATCTGGATGGATGAGGAGATCATTTGATGAATAATGTATTGGAAACAGCCATATTTCATGCTATCAAGAAATTTGCACTAGTGTAATATGTCATATACCTCCTTGAGAATCCCTGCATCTGAATTGTGCTTTTAGTCATATAACAACTGAAAGTAATTATAAGTGGAAATTTCACAATATATATTGCCTTTCTACCTACCTTGCATAATATTCACAGATTAAAACAAATTATTTTTCTTAAGCAAGCATGTGTCTCATGCCAATACTCATAGTCAGTCATAGGGGTGTGAGTTTTCCTGTGTGTTCGGGGATTGGGGCAATGGCAGGGAGTGTGTTCCCCTGATGTTCGGGACTTGGGGCAATGGCAGGGAATGTGTTCCCCTGGTGTTCGGGGCTTGGGGCAATGGCAGGGAGTGTGTTCCCCTGGTGTTCGGGGCTTGGGGCAAAGGTAGAGAGTGTGTTCCCCTGGTGTTCGGGGCTTGGGGCAATGGCAGAGAGTGTGTTCCCCCGGTGTTCGGGGCTTGGGGCAATGGTAGAGAGTGTGTTCCCCTGGTGTTCGGGGCTTGGGGCAATGGCAGGGAGTGTTCCCCTGGTGTTCGGGGCTTGGGGCAATGGCAGAGAGTGTGTTCCCCTGGTGTTCGGGGCTTGGGGCAATGGCAGGGAGTGTGTTCCCCGTGTGTTCGGGGATTGGGGCAATGGCAGGGAGTGTGTTCCCCTGATGTTCGGGGCTTGGGGCAATGGCAGGGAGTGTGTTCCCCTGGTGTTCGGGGCTTGGGGCAATGGCAGAGAGTGTGTTCCCCTGGTGTTTGGGGCTTGGGGCAATGGCAGGGAGTGTGTTCCCCTGGTGTTCGGGGCTTGGGGCAATGGCAGGGAGTGTTCCCCTGGTATTTGGGGCTTGGCTGAGGGATCGGCGACAACATACTTTTCAAGATGGTGGCATTGGCACAGCAGCATCTGCAGCTGCAGTGGGACCCATGGCTCTGTGATGGCCTGGCCAGGCCCCAGAGCCAGGGAATCTTGGTTACAGTGTGAGTGTGGGCTCAGTGGCACCAGCAAAGAGGGCCTAGCAGTGAAGAGATGGTACCTATAGTGGGGCAACTCCTACAATTAGTGGGTCTGGCACAGGCAGTGGTGAGATTGTGGAGGTCTCCCTTGAATCTCGGGGCTGCCAGGGACTGGGCTGGCAAGACTGATGTTCTGAACTTCTCACTTCTTTATTTTTCTTATTTTATTCCTGTGATCTATAATGCTGGACTATTCATTTATTTACTCTTCTAATTTATTTTGTTTCCTAACAATTTGGTGTTAGGTATCTGTACCTCGGTAACCTTGTACCAAAGATAGCACTGTAATGTGATGATTGTAAACTTTTCACTGCACTCTTTCGAACATATGTGACAATAAAGCTAATTCAATTCAATTCAATGTGATGCTGACCTATTTGGCAGCAGTACTGTCTCTGGTCACTAGAGGGCCCTTGAGTTGATGCTGGAATCATAACAACATTGCAAAGGGGGAATCCATACCACAGAGATCATTAGGTGCTTGTGGGCATTTTCCGTTGGGGTCAGTGACACATAATATTAAGCTGTCACTGAATACGAAGTTTGGACTATTATACTTTGGGCTCGTTGTCTCCATTAAGCAAATTTCAGGAGGCTGTGGCCGCTTATGAAAAAACAGAAATTAAGTCACACATGCCAAATGCATTGCAATATCTTTTCTGTAGAACCTTTTGCACTGAGGTACTGGGCTCCCCGATATTGAGTTTGAAAATATTTGTGGAGCACCTTTCTTCTCTTGGTTATTTTAAGTGAACATCATCTTTCATGACATCTTGTGACATGAGTCCCATTGCAGTCCTTGCATCCAATTGGAACTGAATATTAAGTCAGGGGAGTACTGTCGGCACAAATGACATTTTTCAACAACTTCATAAATGAACTTCCTTCTTTCATAAGGTCACAAGTGCGCAAGTACTTTGCGTAATGAGTCGAACCATTTGCAACTCCTCAGACACTGAAGCAGTCCTTGTCTAAAAGCTGCAAGACCTGAAAAGTATCTAGGCTTGGGCTTAGCAGTGGCAAATGGCACTTCTGCCGCACAAATGCCAGGCAAGGACCATCTCCAGTAAGAGAGAATATAATCATCACCCTTTGACATTCAAGGGCATTATCATTGCTACTGAATCCAGGACTATCAACATCTTAGGGTAACAATCAATCAAAAACTGAACTGGCTAGCTTAGATTACCAGATATTTACATTGGCTGCAAAAGTAGGTCAGAGACTTGGAATCTTGCAGAAAGAAACTTATCTCCTCCCCTCCCCTTAAGCCTGCCTATCATCTATAAGGTACAAGTGGGGAATGTGAGGAAATATTCCCTGATTGCCTGGATGATTTCGACTCCAACAACATTCAAGAAGCTTGATACCATCCAGGACAGAACGGTCCACGTAGAGTCATAGAAATGTACAGCATGGAAACAGACCCTTCGGTCCAACCTGTCCATGCCGCCCAGATATCCCAACCCAAACTAGTCCCACCTGCCAGCACCCGGCCCATATCCCTCCAAACCCTTCCTATTCATATACCCATCCAACTGCTTCTTAAATGTTGTAATTGTACCAGCCTCCACTTTCAAGGAGCTATGAACCTGCACTCCAAGGTCTCTTTATTCAGCAACACTCCCTAGGACATTACCATTAAGTGTATAAGTCCTGCTAAGATTTGCTTTCCCAAAATGCAGCACCTCGCATTTATCTGAATTAAACTCTGTTTGGCACCACCTCCAAATGCATTCAGTCTCTCCACCACTGACATTCTGCACCATCTACAAGAGGCAGAAATTCACCAAGGCTCCTTAGACATCACTTTCCCAACGCATGACCACTACCATTTAGATAGACAAGGGCAGCAGATACATGGGAATGTCACCACCCAAAAGTTCCTCTCCAAGCCGCTCACCATCTTAACTTGGAAATATATTGCCATTCTTCCAGTGTCACTTGGTCGAAATCCCGGAACTCTTTCCCTCACAGCATTCTGGATATACCTACACCAAAGTGACTTTAGCACCATCTTCTCGTGAAATGAGAGATTGGCAGTAAATGCTGAGGTGTGAGTGTGGTGCTGAAAAAGCGCAGCAGGTCAGGCAGCATCCAAGGAGCAGGAGAATTGATGTTTCAGGCAAAAGCCCTTCATCAGTAAATGCTGACCCAGCTAGCAAAGCCTACCTTTCAAGAATGAATAAGCAACAAAATAAATTGTAGTAATCCATGCATTGCAATGGCTGTGTCAGCATTTCTTGCCCATCCTTAGCTTCTCTTGAGAAAATGGTGGTGAGGTGCCTCCTTGAACTGCTGATGTCCAAATGGGTTCTGAAGCTGATAGATTTCTTGTTTCAATGCTGAAATGCTATGCTATTGCATGACTTAAAAGAAGCTTTTTTTTTTACAAACAAGTGTGAGAAATGTAAACTATTATATATGATGGCCTCATCCTTGATTAATGTGGAACATGATCAAAGTTTATAAGGGAGCAGAGGGCTTTACTATTATGTCTCCTCAAATTGAAGAGGTAAATAGAAAAGGTGTGTCAAAAAAGGGTTAAGAAGATAATTTCCTCCCCAAGTGTGATAAATGCAACACTGAGAACCTTACTTGTCACCAAAATCCACATCAGCGAAAATTCCTTTTGCAATCTTTTGATAATGTTAATCTCAGCTCATTTGAATAAGTCATGAGTTGTGAGTGATGCCTCTGTTAAAATGAAGCACCTGCACCAATTGGCACTGAGAGGTAATGAAGATGAAGTGTAATTAGGAGCTCAAATGTTAGACCAACATTTTAAAAAGTTGCCTTGCTTTTTTCTCTTGCTTTGTAAATTACCAGCACTTTCAAGATATTTCAGAACTCAACCCCATCAGTCAAATCCTTAATCTTTTTGACATACTCCATTCTTTTATTTTTTTTCTTTCTCTCTGAGCCTGTCAATAAATACTTAGGATCGCTCCAACTGATTATCCATGCTTTAAAAACAAGCTTTGAACCAGCAACTTTCCTGCTGTGACTGCAATGTTGTTACTGCAATGTCTGTTAGCATTTTCAAATGTGTCCTTGAGGGAGTCAGAGTATTCACTGTCCTTTGCATTGTGAAGGACAATGAGATGCTGAATTTTATTAGTGCCTCAAGATGATAGCCATTATCCTGATGAGAGTAACTTTGAAAGCACAGGCTCATACAAGGCAGCACTTATACAAGTTCTTTTAAGACAGATCAGAAGTGAGAATGCTCATTTCACTATTTTCTGAGGTCTAAATTGGGTATTTGAATTCACATCTGCATTTCTTTATCTTTCTTATTAATGCAATTGAGACATTTCAGTCTTTATGATGAATTAAGGTGGAAATATTCTGGCAAAGAGGTTCACTAGTATGAAGATATTTGATTTATGATGGGCTCATGCATAAATGATGGAATTTAATGGGTCTATGAAGAATGTTTTTAAAAAGAATTAATATAGAGTGGTTGATCACACTTAATGTCAGCAGAGCCTTCTATAAGAACATTGCAATGATAACTTAATTACATTTCTCCATTTTCTCTTATGAAACCTGAAGCTTTTGTTACTGTCAATTAGCCTTAAGTGAGATTGACAGTTAGCATTGGGAATCTATTCAACTGTGTGGTCATTATATCTAAATCTGATTGTGACAAACCCTGCACACTCTGAACTGCATTCCCATTAATGCTCAGGCATGCTAACGCTGGTCGATTTTCTGCCACAATACTCAAGTATTCTGTTATGAATTGTACTGTTCCTATTTCCTCTGCTGCTCAACTCAGTTAACTCAGCATGGACTGTGATGATTTATAATTCAGTTCAAACAATACTAATTAAGTTTAACAAGGGTATGAAAAAGCACTTGCTGGGAAATTGATTGAGGATTTTTGAATATGAGCTTTATGTTAGATTAGATTAGATTAGATTACTTACAGTGTGGAAACAGGCCCTTCGGCCCAACAAGTCCACACCGCCCCGCCGAAGCGCAACCCACCCATACCCCTAACCTAACACTACGGGCAATTTAGCATGGCCAATTCACCTGACCTGCACATCTTTGTTCTTTTTACAATGCATGAATAACATACTAAATGAAAGTATTTTGTTCTTATCTTTATGTTTCTAAAATACAGAAAATGAGGTCGACAGCATTTCTCAATCTTTAAGAGGAAAACATTAGCCAAAACTTCAGATGTATACTTATTTTTAGTTAACTCCAGAAGAGAAATGAACCAACTCGTGCAATGATATCCCATGACTGAGATGCTTGATCTCTAACAAGCACAACCATTCTTTAAGCTCAACATGACTTCAACTAGCACAGACATAGCTCTGATTCCTACTGATTCCAGTTTTGCTGTGGTTCCTTGATGACACCTTCAGTCAAATGCTGCGTAGATGGCCAGGATAGTTACTTCCCTGTAAGAAGTAGTCAGAGTCATTTGAATTCTGAACATGTGCTTTGATACTTTCGACAATAGCGTGACATGGGAGAGCATGGGCATCAAGGTTTTCAGACTGTCTAATGTCTTAACGGCAACGAGGAGGAGGGGTGACTGGTATCCAGAAAGGGATTGCTGCCCTTCCAGACAGAAGATTGAGGTTGTGTCAACAATTAATGATAGGGGTGTTGCTCCAACAACATAGATGAATTAGTTCATTGAGCAGATCTGGACACCAGACTTCAGGAATGTCTTGGAAGGGCTACTACGGAGGCTTACAAGAATGAACCCTAGACTTCAACGGTTAAGTTGTGAGGAGAGATTATACAAATTAGGCCTGTTTTCTTTAGACTTAGAAAGTTAAGGGGTGATCTGATTGAACTCTTTATGTTACTAACAGGAAAAGTCATGTTAGATAAAGATAAACAGTTTCCACTGGTTAGGGATTCTAGAACTCGCGGACATTGTCTGAGAATTAAGGCCAACTGTTCAGGATAGATATTTGGAAGGACTTCGACACACAAAGGGTGGTAGACATCTGGAACTCTCTTCCACAAATGGCAGTCAATTCTCAATCAGTTGTTAATTTTAAATCTGAAATGGATGATTTTTTTGTTAAGCACAGACCTTAAGGGATATGGGCCAAAGGCAGTTTTATGGAGTTAGGCGACAGATCAGCAATGAGCTCACTGAATGGTGGAACAGGACAGGGGGTTTTGAATGGCCTACTCCTGTTTCTATGATCCTGTGTTCCTATTTACAGGATGATCTCTCATGAGTAGCTGCAATTGCCTCCAATAGCCCATTCTAGCAACACCAGTACTTGAGTCATCCCTTGCTCAATTCATGAAAGTCTGGTCACTCACCTATCAACAATCTCCCTGCATCCAGTCTTGTATCTAACATTCATGTGCCTTATCTCACTGTCATATGCTACATCAACATCTGAAATCTGATACTCAATGACAGCTATTCACCATAACAGACCCCATCACCCAAACATATTGCGTATCCCTCTCTCTTGTAGAGTAAAATTAAGCACAGTAGAAAGCAGCAGGAAGAGAGGCGTATTTGCATGTTTTTATTGATGTGGAGGAGCTAGTGTTGGACTGGGGTAGACAAAGTTAAAAATCAGCGGGCGATGATGAACTTGGATTTCACCAGTTTCCTCATTTCCCCTCCCCCCAGCCTGTCTCAGTCAAATCCATCAAATTCAGCACCGCCTCCCTAACCTGCAATCTTCTTCCCGACCTCTCCGCCCCCACCCCAATCTGTCCTATCACCCTCACCTTGACCTTTTTCCACCTATCACATTTCCGACGCCCCTCCCCCAAGTCCCTCCTCCCTATCTTTTATCTTAGCCTGCTGGACAAACTTTCCTCATTCCTGAAGAAGGGCTAATGCCCGAAACGTCGATTCTCCTGTTCCCTAGATGCTGCCTGACCTGCTGCGCTTCTCCAGCAACACATTTCCATCTCAAGTTAAAAATCACACAACACAACAGGTTTATTTGGAAGCACTAGCTTTCGGAGCACTGCTCCTTCATCAGGTAGCTGTGGTGCAGGACCATAAGACACAGAATTTATAGCAAAACATGACAGTGTCATGCAACTGAATATTTTTATTGCCATTGAGGAGACAGAGGTGACCATGATGGGAAAGACCACGGCTGAGGCCATGATTACCAGACGCAGTGTAGAAATTCAAGAAAGTATCTAAGTGTATCATACTTTATCGCATCTAACCTATCCTTTACTCTCATCGTTTACGATTTAATAGTGCTGATGGTGGAAACACATCCTTTTTTTTCTTTTCACTCTCCTGTCTTCAATTAGAACCCTCTCGTCTTTTCTTAATTCAGGAACGTGAGGAAGGAGGCTTCGAGGTCAGTGAAGGAAGAGCAAGATGATGAAATTTTGTTGTTATTGATTGCTGAGGCACTGCAATGGAAAAGATGCAGTGAGACCATTCCTGCTATCACTAATACCACGCTACCATATGTCATCACTTTTGTTAGTCAGTCATCATTCCACACTCCTGCAGTCCAGGCTGAGATGTTGCAATTCAAATGTTATTTTCATTTATTATTTGTAAAGGATTGGGAATTAATTCTTATGTAATTTTATGTCTCTGGGTGCCAAGTTCACTGTTGCATTACTGATGCATCAATCCACCAGTCACATGGAAAAATGCAAGAAATGTATTTAGTAGAGCTCTAGCATTTGAGACTAATAGTGATTATTGTGAATAGATCAGGAACAAGAAGACATAATGCTGAAACACATTTCTCCATTTTGCAGCCTAGACCAGAGCAACACTTTGTAGGAGCTCGAGAAAATAAAAGACTCAAGCGAGAATACGCAAGGTTAATTGGTTTGTTTTTATAACATCATTTAATTGAATATCTAAAATTGGATTGGTATGTGCAGATTCTAATTTCTTTTATTTTTATGTTGATTAAAAGTGGATGATGTGATGGTCAGTGATGGAAGAAAGATAAGGAGCATGGGTAAATGTGGAGATGCAGCTAATGTTTTTGATGTTTCTACTTAAATATTTCATTACATGTAACCTGGACAGAAAGGGACTGATGGTGTTGCATCCTTTCTCCACTTCCTGGTCCTCCATTCCTGTTCTACTTCCTCATGCACTTGCTCCTCAGCTTCTAAACTCATGAGTGATTGTTCCCTCAGTGGTGAGGTTGTGTGGACTGCAGTGTACTTGAGACCCACTCAGCTGCATTACAAAGAGCTCCTCCACAATCACGCATATTGCATGCATGAAGACCATCAATACTGGGTTCTAGATTGTGCTTTTTGGCAGCTCAGATCTTATTGTAGCCCTACCGTGCATGTGCGCAAGAGTTTCAGACTCGGAACCATGAACCATGTCATCTGTGAATATCCTTGTCACCCAAGATTGCTATGGTGGGTCAAGTCAAGCTGGTACAACAGTTTGCCACAGAATGAAGGACTTCTAACCACCACCAGAATGTCAGGCATCAACCCACGTGATGCATAACTGTCGGATATTGCTGACATCTCCAACAGCAGATTAAAAAGAAGCAGGTGCATGGATAAGCACAGCCACTTTGACAGTCACAGGCAATGCAGAATTTGCCATTGATGAATTTTCATGAGCATGGGCTGATCAGCACCCCATCCACCACCTTCAACATTCACTCCCTTCACCACTTTTTGATAGTGACAGCAATGTTTACTGTCTACAAGTTGCATTGCAATAAGTTACTAATGCTCCTTGCTGTGGTTCTGTTCGCCGAGCTGGAAGTTTTTGTTGCAAACGTTTCGTCCCCTGTCTAGGTGACATCCTCAGTGCTTGGGAGCCTCCTGTGTAGCGCTTCTGTGGTGTTTCCTCCGGCATTTATAGTGGCCTGTCCCTGCCGCTTCCGGTCGTCAGTTTCAGCTGTCCGCTGTAGTGGCAGGTATATTGGGTCCAGGTCTATGTGTTTGTTGATGGAGTTTGTGGATGAGTGCCATGCTTCTAGGAATTCCCTGGCAAGCCAGACAGAGAACAGCCAGGGAATTCCTAGAAACATGGCACTCATCCACAAACTCCATCAACAAACACATCGACCTGGACCCAATATACAGGCCACTACAGCGGACAGCTGAAACTGACAACCGCAAGCGGCAGGGACAGGCCACTATAAAGAAATGCTCTTGATGTATGGTAGTGTGGCTAGTCCTTTGGGTTGCGGCATGTCCTCGTTCTGTTGTCTTTACCTTAGGCATCTGTTGGTGAAATTGCGCGGGTATCCGTTTTTGGCGAATACCTTGTACAGGTGTTCTTCTTCCTCTTTTTGCAGTTCTGGTGTGCTGCAGTGTGTTGTGGCCCTTTTGAATAGTGTCTTGATGCAACTTCGTTTGTGTGTATTGGGGTGGTTGCTTTCATAGTTCAGGACTTGGTCTGTGTGTGTGGCTTTCCTGTGTACCTTTGTGGTGAATTCTCCGTTTGGCGTTCTCTGTACCCTCACGTCTAGGAATGGGAATTGGTTGTCCTTTTCTTCCTCTCTCGTGAATTGGATTCCTGTGAGTGTAGCGTTGATGATCCGGTGTGTATTCACAAACTCCATCAACAAACACATAGACCTGGACCCAATATACCGGCCACTACAGCGGACAGCTGAAACTGACAACCGGAAGCGGCAGGGACAGGCCACTATAAATGCCGGAGGAAACACCACAGAAGCGCTTCACAGGAGGCTCCCAAGCACTGAGGATGTCACCTAGACAGGGGACGAAACGTTTGCAACAAAAACTTCCAGCTCGGCGAACAGAACCACAGCAACGAGCACCCGAGCTACAAATCTTCTCACAAACTTTGAATACTAATGCTCCTTTTAACAGCAACTTCCAAAGCTGTGACCTCCACTACCTAGAAAGACAAGGCCAGCAAATGCATGGGAACACTACCACCTGCAAATTCTCTTCTGAGTCGTATAACCTTCTGATTTGAAACTTTACCACTGTTCCTTCATTGTTGATATACCTTTGACTTTCCCATGCTGGGTGGCAGGCTGGTTCATGGCCTCACAGCACCAGGGACCCAGGTTTGATTCCAGTGTCTGGCAACTGTCTGTGTGGAGTTTGCACATTCTCCCCGTGTCTGTGTGGGTTAGTTGAACTGAGCAAGCTAGATTGCTCAAAGTGCTCAAGGATGTGTAGGTTAGGTCCATTAGTCAGGGAAAATGTAGAGTAATAGGGTAGGGCAATGGGTCTGTGGGGATACTCTTCAGAGTGGGGCCAAATGGCCTGTTTTCGCACTGTAAGGATTCTATGATAATCTGGTACCTGATAATTTACCTTTCTCAAGTGACTTATGCTGGTCTTTCCAAACAGATATTTGCTCATTGGCAAACAATGAGTTCAGTACCCTCTATATTGAACAGGGATATTGAGGTTTGTTTCAGTCAATTTAGCATGATTCAGTACTACCTATTTGTTTCACCTGGACATTAAATTGCTTGCCATTTTCAAGCATGATAGACCTCATCAGCACAATGTTTCTCATTGCTGTCCATACCAATGATCTAACAATCAATAATAATTGGCAACTGATTAATTCTGTTGGTTATTTTATTGAAAACATTAAACTCATTATAAATTGTAAAGCAGGTAGTCCAAAATACAACCCCTTTCTGTGTGTGTGTGTGTATGTATGTATATGTGTGTGTATATATACACACACACACACGTACAGCTTGCAAGATCAAAGCCAGTCTCAGTTGTAACATTGTATAAACATAGCACATGAAGTCTTAGAAGTGAACTCTCTTCAGGCAAGGTATATCTGTACATACTTCTGGATTACTCTGCATGGGGAACTTTGTGCACAGGCATTAGTGCAAGTATATGTGTGAGTCAACTTGTGACTGAGTCCCTGTGTCTAGAAGTAATAGGGCTTCTGGTTCTCCAGCGTCTAATCTTTTGTTATCAGTGGGTCATAAAACACCATATTTGTCCACCCTTGCAATGTAGCGACAGAAGAATTGAACATCCTCCTTTTAACATGAACTAATTTGTGCTTAGAAAGTTGAGGTGAATTGAATGCATTTGGTCATGGATAGGAAGATCTATAGCATTACAGATTAAAGATATCCCCATTTCTAATGTATTTGTGAAACCCACTATAAATTTTGCTCACTGCAACAGATTGCTCAGTTGATATATGTCAACAACACGTTGTCATTTATTGATTTTTATACCCACTTGGCAGTCTCGGCACTATTCAAATACAAATAACTTTAATTGGAAAGACAAATACAAACCACTTAACACAGACTTGCAAATGGGTTTGTATTGAGTATTAGCCAAGTAAAGTTCAACTGATATTGATTTAAGTTGAAGTGGCATCACTTTTTCAGGTTTTGTTATATTGAATTAACACATGAATCTCTGAGGATGCTGAACAGGCAAAAAAGCACTTGATTCATCAAGCCTACTCTACACTGCTGTAATGCTGTTTGCATCATGACTCTGAAATATCCCAATTTCCTGGAAGATAAAATAATAGACAGATTAAAATATGCAAGGTCAATTTAGCAGAGAAATTTCCTTACAAATTCTGTGTAGCCCAAGGTAGAACAGGAGACCACATATGGACCAAATAATAAATGGAACAATGCAGGATCTCTCAAAACAAGGAAAGCAATGAACATTTGAAAAATTATTTTTCAAAGCAAATGGGAGGATAACATTTTCATATTTAATGCTTCAATTAAGAACACAAAGTTTTGTCACCCATTGCTTGGTGCTTTTAAAAAGTTATGAAAACTTTCAGTAATAAATGTTGGTGTTCTCTATGTAAGATTCTGTTAGTTGTCCATCCAGGATGCGGGGTTAGAGTCATAGAGATTGCGTACAGCATAGAAACATGTCCCTGGTCCATGCTGACCAGATACCCGAACCTAATCTAGAGCCAATTGCCAGCACTTGGCCCATATCTCTCCAAACCCTTCCTATTCATATACCCATCCAGAAAACTTTTAAAATGTTGTGATTATACCAGCCTCCATCACTTCTTCTGGCAGCTCATTCCATATACGTACCACCCTCTGCGTGAAAACGTTGCCCTTTAGGTCCCTTTTAAATGTTTCCCCTCTCACCCTAAACCTATGCCCTCTAGTTCTGGACTCCCCCAACCCAGGGAAAAGACCTTGTCTATTTACCCTATCCATACCCCTCATGATTTTAAACCTCTATAAGGTCACCCCTCAGCCTCTGACACTCCAGGGAAAACAGCCCCAGCCTATTCAGCCTCTCCCTATAGCTCAAATCCTCCAATCCTTGTACATCTTTTCTGAATCCTTTCAAGCCTCACAACATCCTTCCAATAGGAGGGAGACCAGAATTGCACAGAATATTCCAAACATCGCCTAACCAATGTCCTGTACAGCTGCAACATGACCTCCCAACACCTATACTCAATGCTCTGACCAGTAAAGGAAAGCATACCAAACGCCTTCTTCACTATCCTATCTACCTGTGACTCTACTTTCAAGGAGCTATGAACCTGCACTGTCTTTCCCAAAATGCAGCACCTCACATTTATCTAAATTAAACTCCATCTGCCACTTGTCAGCCCATTGGCCCACTTGATCAAGATCCTGTAGTATTGTAAGGTAACCTTCTTCGCTGTCCACTACACCTCCGATTTTGGTGTCATCTGCAACTTAGTAACTGTACCTCCTGTGTTCACATCCAAATAATTTATATAAATGCTGAAAAGCAGTGGACCCAGCACCGATCCTTGTGGCACACCACTGGTCACAATCTGAAGACAAAATTTAGAATCGCATCTTATCATGAGTCTTTGGAGTCGATTTGAACTCTCTTCACTCGAAAGCAAAACAGTAAGAGTCGTTGAACCTTTTCAAGAGAGAAATAGATGGAATATTGATTACCAAGGGAGTCACAAAGATGAGCTAAGTTAACAGGAATGTGAAGTTGAGCTGACAGTCGTGACTTTATTGAACAGTGAAGGAAGTTCCAGGAGCCATATAATCTATTCCTGATCCTGATTTGGATGTTCGTATGTATGTGTGTCGATCACCTCAATGATAGATCTTTTGAAATTTTAGGGGAAATAAGGAGAAACCCAACAGAAATTCAATAACATAATTTTTCATGTTATTGTGCCTACTACAGTTTTAATCATTCTATCAGGTAATTGAGACAGTGCTCTTGGGGAATATTTTAACCCAAAAGATGGCTATTTTGCAAATTAAAAAATTCTGAAACCTCAGTGCAATCCTCTTCCTTCCAGTTTTAACTGAGTCAGATACAGTCGGCTGTTTTGTTTTCAGGAAGCAGACCAAGTCAGTTCTTTTAAGAAAGCTCACACTGAACCTGGCTGAACAGAATGTGGCCATGTTAAACGTCAGGCTGTAAGTCAGGACCCTCTTCTCTAACAGGCTGTACGTGGCTCTCAGTTCAATTTTGTTTCATATTGCTCCTGGGAAGCACATTGAAACATTTTGCCACACTAAAGGTGCTGTATATTAATACAAAATGTTGTCACTCTTCCTGTTTTGTGTTGTTATGTGGAGAGAAGTTGTAACGATCAGCTTTGGAAAATCTGGCAATGGTCCAAAATGAGAAAGAAAGCAGTTTGTTGATACCCAGCTTCCGTTCATCTCACCTTTTCCTGATCCACTTTCAGAAAGATTGAAGGAACATGCAAGTGGAAGAAAAAAAAATTCGGTTCAAACCATAAAAGAATGCTTTTCTTGCATTCTTCTGTCATGGTACCCTGCAGTTGAACCCGGAGCATTGAAAGTCAACTCCTGTTAGTGCTATGTATTTATATCAATTTTTAGAACAGCTGATTCAATAAAATCTGACAGAATACAAGGAGATATTGAAGGCAGGCCTGAATTCATAACACCTTAGTAGATCTTTCCCAAACATTGTTAGAATCTGTGTAATAAAGTAGACAAAAATTGCATTAATATGCCTAACATACCTAACACTTGTTGCTTATTAAAGAATTAAATAAACGAACAGATCCTCATGGCACTGATATGACAGAGGATGCAGCCACAGGAAAGAACACACTTAGTCAATTGAGCTCGATCTCACAGGTCTCTTCCTATGATCTTCTCTCTCCTTACATTACAATTTCATTTGTGATACTCCTCTTGGTGCTAGAATTATTTCATGCAACCATGTCTGCTTATCTAAACAAATTTTGCCATTCTTTTGAGGAAATTCTAAGCTGTTCTGTCTGATTCAGTATTCTTTGTGCCAAATCTTTCAATGGTTCACAAACTCTTTGTTTGTAGATGCCTTTTTCAAATAGGGAAGTCATTTAATTTTCCTTATTAGTAAGTGCTGTATGTGAAGAATGTTTTTTGATAACAGTTTTAAGTAATTCCAAATAATTACTTCCAGCAACAATTTGTGGACTATCTCACTGAGGTAGATCGTAATGAGGCAAGTTAGAGATGAAAGGTAAATGATAATACAAGCTAGAACACATTGACCTGCATTTGATGTAGTTCAAGATTGCGTATGTGTAACATTAATAAACAATCAGTTCACTGAACATATCCAAACCAAATAGTTGTTGGCCAAATCAGTATTGACAGCAATGCCACATTATTTAAACATTTACATTCTGCTGATCACTATTTATATGTAATTCCTTCTCTCCTTTTCTGAAGTGGTATATTTACTTGATTATTGCATTCTTGTCAGCTTCGAACAGCTGCTGTTTGGAGCTACTTGTGCTGGGAGAGCTGCTGTCATGTATGTCAGATACACTTCTCCATCTTGCGTCATGGACTGTAGTTCATCTGCAACCACTTGGTGGCAGCTGTCATCTAACCATGCCTAGATCAATCCCTCTTTCTGCTACACTCTACATCATACCCTGGGAGAGATGTCTCCAGTCTTTCAGCTCTTAATCAAATGGGTGAAATACTGAAATCTTCTTTTCTGGATGTCCTTGCAATTTCACGTATCCCTTTTTTATCTTATGGTCTATACAACATATACCTATCATCCACATTTCAAAAGCCATTTCTTCCTTTTCCACAGGTTTTGTTGTATAGGTTACTGGGGCATTCTGAAACATGGATAAAACAAGATCATAAGAAGTAGGAATAAACCATTCGGCCCCTTGTACCTGCTTTCCCATTCAATAGGATCATGGCTGATCTGACATTCATCTCATCCACTTTCCTGCCCTTTCCCCATAACCCTTGATTCCCCGATTGATCAAGTATCTATCTATCTCAGCCATAAATATACACAAGGAGTCTTCCCCCACCGCTGTCTATGGCAAGGAGTTCCAAAGGCTGTCAACTCTCTGAGAGAAGAAATTCCACCTCATCTCAGTCATAAATTGCTGCTCCTTTATCCTGAGACTATGCCTGCTGGTCCTAGAGTCTTCCATAAGGGGAAACATCCTCTCAACATTTACTCTGTCAAGCCCCTTTAGAATACTGTGTGTTTCAATGAGATCATCTGACGTTCTCCTAATCTCCAGTGAATAGAGTTCCCATGTTGCTCAGACTTTGCTCATGAGACAAGCCTTTCATACTGGGGTTCATCCGAGTGAACCTTTTCTAAACAATATCCAATGAAATGATATTTTTCAGGGGAGTAAAACTGCTCACAGTTCTCCAGATGTGATCTCAACAGCATCTTGTACTCTAATACTCTTGTGCACTAGATTTCTGTGTTTTGAACCTTTTCTAAACAATATCCAATGAAATGATATTTTTCCTAAAATGAGGGGAGTAAAACTGCTCACAGTTCTCCAGATGTGATCTCAACAGCATCTTGTACTCTAATACTCCAACCTCCATGAAATATGGACCAATATTCCATTAGTCTTTCCGATTACCTGCTCAGCTTGTGCACTAGATTTCTGTGTTTCGTTCACAGGTCCCTTTGTGTTGCACCTTTCTCAGTTTTTCTCCGTATAAGTAATACCTGGTTCTTTTGTTGTCCCTTCCCACATTATAGTCTATTTGAGACCTTTTTGTCCACTTATGTAACTTTTTTTTAGATTACTAAACAGGCCCTTCGGCCCAACAAGTCCACACCGACCCGCTGAAGCGCAACCCACCCAGACCCATGCCCCTACGTTTACCCCTTCACCTAACACTATGGGCTATTTAGCATGGCCAATTCACCTAACCCGCACATTTTTGGATTGTGGGAGGAAACCGGAGCACCCGGAGGAAACCCACGCAGTCATGGGGAGAATGTGCAAACTTTGCGCAGTCAGTCGTCTGAGGCAGGAATTGAACCCGGGTAACTGATCAATATGCCTTTGTAAAATGTTTGTATCTCCCTCACAACCTGACATTCCACCTACTTTTGTGTCATCTGCAAATTTGTTTACAGAACATTTGCTTTCTTCCTCCAAGTTATTTATATAAATTGTAAATATTTGCAATCCCAGCACTGATCCCTATAGAACCACATTGGTTATAGATTTGATTTGGTTTATTATTATTGTCACATGGACCTAGGTACAGTGAAAAGTTTTGTTTTGCATGCAGTACAGGCATATCATACCATACAAAGTGCATTGGGATAATAGAACACAGCAAAGAATACAATGTTAAGGCTTCAGAAAAGGTACACAAACAGCGAGATCAACATTAAATGTAAAATTTGAGAGGCCCACTCGTCACAAACTTGGTTACAGGTTGCTAATCTGGAAAAGAACCTTAGACAAAGTAACAATAAAACAGCTAAAAGTCCAGCGTGATACAAGTCTGAATTGCTGACAGAAATTGCAATCAAATATATACCAAAGGATTCATTCCAAGTGGGTTAAGACATTCGTAGCTGGTTAAGTTACCTCAGAAAGCTAAAGCCATCGAGTGCAATCATTTTAGAACAATGTGTGTGAGTTACCTCATTAAAGCGATTTTGAAAATCATAATGGAAATAAATTATAGTACTCTTGTATCATAAATTGGTGAAACACAATCTGCATTTAGACCTGGATTAGGAAGAAAAGTGGGAATTTAACATAAGAACAGACTGTGCTAAATATTTAGAAATAAACAAGAAAAATTGCTTATCTTCAAAAATGATGAAAAAGACAACATGTTTATCATCAAAGTTGAACAGACATGTCGCTAAAATGTGATGTGGGAATAAAAATATGAGATTTATCCAGAACCTCCTGTATGGGAGAATCAGGCTAAAAGAGATGACACAGAATTATTTGCAGGTTCAATATCATAGACCAAGTAAAATCTGGATTGAGTGTGAACACCAAATAAGCAAAACCCAGTGTGAGTTAGAAGGAATACATTAGGATTAAGTAGGTTGAAGATTGAAGTGGATTGTCCAATCCAGAACAAGTTTGAATGTAAGTCCACTTATGACAAATGTTAACAAAAGATGGCAGACATGAGGCAGAAATTAAAAGAATAAAGATAGTCAAAAGTAATTCTGTGAAGATGAAGGATACATTAACAACAGGAAAGTCCAAGTTTGTAACAAGGAGAAAGCTCAGATGACAAGTGGTAAGGATTATAAAAACTAACAATAAGAACATCTTTAAATATATAAAAAGGAAGCGAGAGGACAAAGTGAATGTAGACCCCTTAGAAAATGAATCTGTGGAAATAGTTATGGGCAACAAGGGAATGACAGAAGTCAAACAGAAATTTTGCATCAGTCTTTACAATGGGAGATATTTCAAAAATCCCATTCACACTAAAGCGTATGGGGAGGAATTAAATGCCATCACTACAGCAGTAATATTAGACAAACTAATGGAGCTGTGAGGCAAAGAGGTCCCCTGTCCCTGATGGCTCACAACCTAGAAGGGACAGCTATAGAGATATTTAATACATTGTTTGTAATTACATCCTTATTGGTATTTCATCTGTTATCCACACCTTGTCTCACTTTCTTTTCTGTTTTGGTAATATTCTTTTTGCAGGATGTTGTATTCTGGATCATTAACCCAGTGCATTACATTTATTTCTCCACTAAATGAATGATAAAGTTAACCTAAACACATAACTGAGCTCAGCTTCCAAGACCATTACAGACAATAAAAGAGGAAGCTTCTAAAAAATGTGGAATAATGTGAAGATTTTATATCAGGCAAGAAAGCTTGATAAATGCATCCAGGTCATGGGTACATGTTGTATTAATGCAATCAGACTGAAAGACATAATGTTTAGAATCTGATTATAGAGAAAAGAGGAATTATATGCTTTCTTTCTCAGGTGATAAGAAACATAAGGGATGGAGTAGGAATCTTAGAAAATATAAGATACAAAGTTATTGGTCAGTGATAAAAGGAGTGATCGTGCCTAATATTCTAGAAAAATTCCAAAAATAAGCCACATTAGACTTGAAACATTAATTCCATTTCTTTCTCACAGTTACTGCCAGACCTGCTGAGTTTCTCCAACACTTTCCATTTTTATTTCTTTTGATCTAGTTGTCATATAAATGTGTAATCTTAAAGTGAGCAAGAAGTAAAGACATTTTATGGTGACATCCTGAAGAATATTGTACAGATCTGAGAAAATCCACCCCACTTTCCCATTTAGTTGTTAAGTCATGTAAATCACTTACATTATTGTGACATGGTGAAGGTTTATGTAGGTCAAATTCACTGTTTTTCTGCAATTACAAGCATTAAAACCAACAAAAGATAAATATTAACACCAATTTCATGATATCAGTCTTGAATTTTCTCATTACTAATTTCAACCTTATGTGGCCCCATTCCAACTCTATTTTAGACGAATTGCCTAGATTTATATTTTTATTGACTTAATTATCTTGCAAGTCTCCTTTCAAGATTGACAAGTTTCATTTCCATCATCTAACACACTGTAAATTTTATAACAGTCCAGTCGGACTCCCATGAAAATGCATTAATTTGATCAACCAATGTTTCTAATCTAGAGACCTGACATGGTGGATTAAAATTCCAGCATGCCAATGGACATTATAAAATGTAGAAACGGAAATGTCTGTCAATAAAAGTGAACATGAAGCTCTCATGAGATACCAAATCGTTCATGAGTATCCGTTAAGGAAAATATCCTGCTGTTCTTTCCCTGTTTGGTCTATATGTAACTCCAGTCCCAATTTGCCCCCAACTCTAAATGGCTTTTAATGACATTGCCTAGAAAGCCACTCTTAGGTTGCACCACCACCTTTTGAAAGACGACTGGGAAAGGGTAATAAATATCCTGCGATACTGATATCCTGAAAATGAAACATTAACACAATAAATACACCTACAATATGTTGTAGCCTCTTGCTTCTTCAAGGTGAGCTTGAAGGCAGAACAGCAACAAAATTCAGAAAACGTAGTGTCAGCTCAGTGCTCCAATCAATGGGTGATCTTTCTCATAATTAACTCTTCATGTATGGGCATTCAGGGCATGGCTGGTATATTTTCTGTGACAAACTGCCTCTCCTCCCCCCTCCACTTCCACTGAGGGACATTCCTGGTAAGCACCTGCCATGGGGAGTTGATGATCTTGTGGTATTATCACTCGACTGTTCATTCAGAGACCCCGGTAACGTTCAAGGGACTTGTGTTCAAATCTCACCACAGCAGATAGTGGAATTTGAACTCAATAAAGATCTGGAATAAAGAATCTGGAATAAAGATGACGATGAAACAATTTTTGATTGTTGGAAAAAAAACCCAACTGCTTCACTAATTAGGGAAGGAAACTGCCATCCTAACCTGGTCAGACTGGCTCAATGGACAAATACTTGGCAAATCCAACGTACTGTGGATAAATGTGAGATTATCCACTATGGTAGCAAAATCAGGAAGGCAGATTATTATCTGAATGGTGGCAGTTTATGAAAAGGTGAGGTGCAATGAGACATGGGTGCTATGGTGGAACAGTCACTGAATGTTGGTATGCAGATACAGCAGGCGGTGAGGAAAGCTAATGGTATGCTGGCCTTCCATAATGAGAGGATTGGAGTATAGGAATAGGAATATCTTGCTGCAGTTATACAGGGCCTCAGTGAGGACACACCTTGAGTATTTTGTGTAGCTTTGGTCTCCTAGTCTGAGGAAAAACATTCTTGCTATTGAGGGAGTCCAGCGAAGGTTCACCACTGATTCCCGGGATGGCGGGACTGACATATGAGGAAAGACTGGATCGACTGGGCTATACTCGCTGGAATTTAGAAAAATGAGAGGTATTATCATAGAAACATATAAAATTCTGATGCGAGTGGACAAGTTAGATGGAGGATAGATAATGGATACTGGCCTAGTCAGTGATACCCTCATGAAAACAAAGAATGGCCTTGCCAATGGCTGGCTGGAGAGCCTATGGCTCCAACTTACTCCCAAAGACCGTGTAGAGTCATCAATTGACCACATCTGTGATCACTGAACAACCTGTGGAGGGTTTTAATTCCAGAGTAGATTACTCTGAAACTTCATCCACCACTTAGCTTATTGAAGTGGATACCTTTTCAGAGACCTCCATGAGATGGAGACACCTCTTGTGGTTCATAATCTGCTCTAACTATGCTCATCCCTTGTGCTGTTACTGCTATCCTTGAAACTTCCTTGCACTGGACAATAAATCTAAAGGTAGACAAGCAAGAGGCTGGAAGAACACAGCAAACCAGGCAGCATCAGGAGGTGGAGAAGTCAACGTTTCGGGTGTAACCCTTCTTCAGGACTGTTTGCCTACTTTGGATTCCAGCATCTGCAGTTTTTTTTGTATCTAATTCAGTGAAGCCAAAGGAGGCACACCTCTCTGAAGATCCACCCAGCAGGGGACCACGCAACAGCCAGTGTGTGTGACTGCGAGATAAAAAAAAGAGTCAAGATTAGAGTGTGCTGGAAAAACACAGCAGGTCAGGCAACATCCAAGGAGCAGGAAAATCAACATTTTGGGCAAAAGCCCTTCATTAGGATTCCTGATGAAGGGCTTTTGCCCAAACCATTGATTTTCCTGCTCCTCAGATGTTGCCTGACCTGCTGTGCTTTTCCAGCACCACTCTTATCGTGACTTTAATCCCCAGCATCTGCAGGACCCACTTCTGCCTGGGAGATTAAAATAGTCCTGCCCTGCAATTATTTTTAAAGGAAGAATATTGTCCAATTACATTTTGCAGAATAAAATATGTAAGGCAAGTTTTCAGATCCATCATTCTCAAAAGAACTTACATTTTACTCAAAATGTTAACTCTGTTCCTCTCTCCACGTGTGCTGCCAGATCCCTTGTTTTTTACCAGAGTTTTGTGTTGTATTTTTGAATTTTCATTCCAGTCCTTCTCGTTAATTGGTATAGTCCAGTAGAGTTAATGATTGTTTTGGATTCATGATCAAACATGTCACTCTGCTTGAGTCATGATTAGAAAGTAGCTGTTAATTAGACTGAAGAGTTCTTCATTATTGTATATCTCTTCAGAGTGTTGGTACATGTACAGGCACAGCTGCAGCCTGTGAATAACTTGTGTTGAAATGAATAACAAATGCTATATTCTTTGTTGACTTGGATCATGTGCTTTCAGTTCAGAATTAATGTTATCGATTTGTTTATACAAGAGTCCAGATCTTCCTGTTTCTGAATTGTCAACTCAGGGGAAATTGGAAGATGTGCATTCAGACCCTGTGGAAATCCTGAGGCATGGACATACATCAGACTTGCTTGGGAAAGGTAACTTCTGATAGGCTGATTCCTTGCTGAAAGGAGGATCCTCTACCTATGACTCCAACTCTGTGCGCCGGGTGGGACATGAGACAAATTTGTACATACACGTGTGCACTGTTCCCTGGGAATATGGTCCAAAACCTGGTCTAAGAAATAAATAACTCCACCACCAACTCCTCCAATTGCTATATGTCCTCTGACTACCCAACTATCTCTCCCAACACCGGGAGGTGATAGCCAAGTGGTATTATTGCTGGGAACTGTTGACCCAGATAGCATTCCAGGGACCTGGATGCAAATCCTGCCAAGGCAGAAGATGAAATTTGAATTCAATAAATATCTGGAATTAAGAATCTAATGATGACCATAAATCCATTGTCGGTTGTCAGAAAAAAACCCATCTGGTTGACTAATGTCCTTTTGGGAAAGAGACTGCCATCCTTACCTGTTCCAGCCTACATGTGACTCCAGACCCACAAAAATGTGGTTGACTCTTAACTGCCCCATTGGCACTTAAGGATGGCAATAAATACTGCCTAGCCAGCGATGCCCTCATCCTGTGATAGAATAAGGAAAAAAATAACTGGATTCCTCACCCTGAAACAGATCTGAACAAAACTGAGTGTTCTCCCAATCCGACCTGACTAGCCCCACAATCACTGAACTATCCCCCACTCCATCAACAATGTTGACTACACCCTCTGAGTTGGTGATTATTAGATTAGATTAGATTACATTACATTACAGTGTGGAAACAGGCCCTTCGGCCCAACAAGTCCACACCGACCCGCCGAAGCGCAACCCACCCATACCCCTACATTTACCCCTTACCTAACACTACGGACAATTTAGCATGGCCAATTCACCTGACCTGCACATCTTTGGACTGTGGGAGGAAACCGGAGCACCCGGAGGAAACCCACGCAGACACGGGGAGAATGTGCAAACTCCACACAGTCAGTCGCCTGAGGCGGGAATTGAACCCGGGTCTCCGGCGCCGTGAGGCAGCAGTGCTAACCACTGTGCCACCGTGCCGCCCACAAATTGTTTGACCTATCTGACTAACCCCCAACCTGAGCCAGCTCAATCCCCAGCAACTTGCCTATCCTGTCAAACTAGTAGTAAGTGAGTACTGCAGTTGCTGGAGATGAGAGTTGAAAAGTGTGGTGCTGGAAAAGCACAGCCGGTCCTGCAGCATCGAGGTTTTGATCATGAACTCTTTGTCAGGAAGATGAATAGATTATGTTTGAAACGTTGATTCTCTTGCTCCTCCAATGCTGCCTGACTGGCTGTGCTTTACCAGTACCACACTTTTCAACTCTATCCTGCCAAACTGACCCAATTACCCCCCTAACCATTCAACTATGCCCCTAACAATCCTGAAGGAGCCCCTAACCTAACCATATTTACATCCATTAGCACCCATTTTCTGACATTACACAGGCAGGCCCCAACTTTGCTATTGTCTATCTTGTCGCAAGGTAAGATAAAGTCTTTGATAAAGTTCCTGTAAAAATCAACAGCAAACCCTGTTTGGCAATTGCTTACAATAGCCAATCTGTTGTGTTTCTCCTTACCACCTTACTGCAGTCTTCCAAAAGATGATATATTAGTCATGCCATTGGATTTGTGAAAATTGGACTGATAAACCTGAAACCCATCATAGCAATTTGAAAATCTGAATCCAGGTAATAAAACACAATCTGGTTAGGAAGAGTTGATACCTGTGAAAATAAAAAAAACTCTATAAATACCCTTATTTGAAAGTTAATGAGATCTAAATTTAACATTATCACACACATTTTATTAGCAAGACCAAAAACAATGATAACCATATTGATTACAATAGTGTAGAGGCTAACATCCAATCCTCATATGCTTTGAACCCATTCGAAATTGACTGGTGTCTCCTTTATGGCATGGTTCCCCAGATTGTACACAAACTTAGTGTAGGACTCAGTCCACCATTAAAATACTCTGCAGTTGCACAAAAAGGCATCAGAAACCATCACTCTATCCACTCAGCCATACTGCGACCATCAGCTCATGCACAGATTTTCCAATCAAAATGATAGATGTGTGCTGTTTTGCTCCTGGCCCATTTACCAACACAAGAGAAGGATGTTTTAAGACTGTTCGAGTCAGAGAGATGTACAGAACAGAAACAGACCCTTTGATCCAACTTGTCCATGCCAACCATTTATCCTAAATTAATCTTGTCCCATTTGCCAGCACTTTGCCCATATCCCGCTAAACCCTTGCTATTCATATACCCATCCGCATACCTTTTAAATGTTGCAATTGTACCAGCCTTCAGCATTTCCTCTGGCAACTCGTTCCATATATGCACTACCCTCTGCGTGAAAAAGTTGCCCCTTAGCTCTCTTTTAAATCTTTCCCTTCTCACCCTAATCCTAAGCCCTTTAGTTCTGGACTCCCCCATCCCAGGGAAAAGATCATGTCTATTTACCCTGTGCACGCCCCTCATGATTTTATACTTGAATCATTTCACAATATTTCTCTTTGGATTCAGTGGTGTATGTTTTATAAGTGAAGAGGGTGGAATGTTTTTGTGCAAGGAATGTCTGCACAGTCTGGCTAGTACAATTGGTAATCCCAGAGTATGGTTATGATTTGATTTATTATTGTCATATATACCTAAGTACAGTGAAATGTTTTGTTTTACGTGCAGTTCAGGCAGATCAAACCAAACAAAGATCATTGGATGGTTGAACACAGCAAGGAATACAAAGTTACAGCTCCAGAGAAGGTGCCCAAAAAGCAAGATCAGCACTAGATTTGAAATTTGAGGGGACCATTCAGAATCTAGTAACAGCCAGGAAGAAGCTGTTCTTGAATCTGTTGGGATGTGTGTTTAAGCTTTTGTATCTTCTGCTTGATGGAAGAGGTAGGAAGAGATTACAGCTGGGGTGGGACAGGTTTTTGATTATGTTGGCTGCCTTCCTGACGAAGTGAGAAGTATTGATAGAGTAAATGGACAGAAGGTTGGCTTGCGTGATGGACTGGGCTGTGTTCACAACATTACGGTCCTGGGCAGAGCAGTTGCCATTTTAAGTCCTAAACTGAGTAATATTTTTCTTAAAAATTTTATTCAAAATAGTTTTTAATTGATTTTTTTAAACCAATGTCAGATGCCACAATTAAGAACATAGTTTTGCTATCCAAGACTGGCTTTTCCCAGACTAGTTGGTACCTGAGAGGTTAAATATCTACCCGTCACTGTCAGGCAGCTTGTTTTCACAACATGAATTATTTGTTAATCAATATTGCATTACTTAATAATTTGCAAGTCTTTACCTTAGATAAAACTTTCCAGTGCAGATAGAATTCCACTCATCATCAGTCAAACTTTTAACATTGAAGAAAGATATATTAGTAGAATTTGTAGTAACTAAGGAAACACATATTCTTGCACCAAAAGTAAATTATCATTTCCAGCAGTTCACTGCATATATTGCCTCAGTTTTGGCTAGGCATGGGAACTCACAACTGTTCAAAGTATCACAATAACAAAATATCAAGGTAAAGCGATGCTGAAACAAACTTATTTTTGCCAGTACAAGAACCTGACTATCAGAATGGTTATTTTCTCTTAGTTACATTTTGTTTAACCTTGTGTTGGAAAGGAGACAGCTATTAGGTACCAGCTTACAAAAAAAAATGTGTAGTTCAGTGACGGAAGCAGAGCTCTGTTTATAAGATTCTCTCACTTTCCTCACACTACATCTGTGCATATGCAGAAAGTGCTCCCCCTAGTGTGGTGACATAAATAAACACAGCCTTCTCAAAACGGAATGTTTAACACAGCGTATTCAAATGGGATTCTTAAGCTTCCTTCACACCTAAGAGGCTTCAGGCTACTTACTGGCATTTCTAAGTCCTGAGCATTCTAGCTAGTGATCCTCAAAAAGATGAGCAAAGGCTGTTCAAAGAAAGACCCTTTGAAGAACAAAGGGTGCTTCTTTTCGAGGTAGAAATCAGGATCCCAATCCATTCTAGCCTCGTCATCTCAAACAATTCTCTCGCTTCCAGAGCTACTTTGAGCTTTGGAGTTAGGTAAACTGGTAAAGACTCTGGGTGAATTGTGTTGGAGCACCAGATTGGATTGTGATATATTCTAATATATACCTGGATCAGGACACTAACAAACTCAGACCAAAGACCAGAGTCTTATTATTTTAGATAAAAGCAAATTACTGCAGATGCTGGAATCTGAAACCAAAAGAGAAAATGCTGGAAAATCTCAGCAGGTCTGGCAGCATCTTTAAGGAGAGACAAGAGCTGATGTTTCAACTCTTTTCTGCTCTTTTCTCTCCTTACAGATGCTGCCAGACCTGCTGAAATTTTACAGCATTTTCTCTTATTATTTTACATCTGGAATACTTGAACTTTTTAACCTCATTAATCCTCTATTATTGCTCTCTGCTATGTTATTTTAAGACTCAGAGTTTGACCTGTTTTGATATGGTGAATGCTTTGCTTTTACACTCAGTTTTACTTGTTCAGGTTAATGCGCAATATTTGTTTTGGAGTGAGCTTATTGTAGAGCTGGAGTTGCGGTCTCTGGTTATATGAGGCTGAGTGGGGCGATACTTCTATGTGATGTGCATAGCTGTTATCAGTGGGAGAGATGTACTGGTCGCTTTCTTGTTCTCATTACTCTCAGACCCAATCGATTCAAGAGCTGTAAATCCACTTATGTGCATCCAACAAACTGTAAATGCTAGGCAAAAGTGAGGACTGCAGATGCTGAAACTGTAAATGCTAGGCCTGTGCTCAAAGGCTTTGTGCAAACTAGGAATATGATTCTGGCTGCTATGCCAGAAACCCATATTGGGGTGCAGAATGAGACCTCATTGTTTGGTCCCCTTGCATAGTGAACAGTGAGATTATCAGGTTTGGCCTGGTGGTATCTCTGAATAAGAGATTGCTTCTTCAAGCCACACTCCAAACTCAAGAACACACAATCTAGGTTGAAATTTTGGTTCTAGTACTTGGGGAAGTCCTGTAGTATTAGAGCTGCCATCTTTCTGTTGAGTTCTTAAGACAAAGATCCCATCTTGCTTCAAGAAGGTGAAAGGGTATCACTTGATTGGTAAAGGGATCAAAGGTCATGGAGAGAAGGCAGGAGAATGAGGTTGAGAAACATATCAGCTAGGAAAAGATAGCGGAGCAAGTTCGATGGGCCAAATAGCCGAATTCCGCTTCGGTATCTTTGGATCTTATGGTCTTATCTCCCCAAAGCCCGCATAATACAAATCCTCTCATCTAACATTACTAAAATAAGTGATCTAGTCATTTATTTATTTGCTGTTTATGAAATCTTGCAGTGCATAAGTTCACTGATGTCTTTCCTATATTGTAACACTATGCTCACTTGATAAAGTATTAATTCACTACAAAGTATTTTGGGAGACTTTTAGTGTCCATGATTCCTTCCCTCCAACGAACTTCTTTCACACGACAATGAGTTGGATCTTCAGGTAACCATGTCCATTGGGTTGCTGTAAGTGATAGAAGTGATCTGAAGCCCAATGTTATTAAATTCATCCTGAGCCTTGAGCAAACATGTTTGTTAATACTTTTGGAACAGTCTGGGGTGGCACAGTGGCTCAGTGGGTTAGCACTGCTCCCTCATAGCACCAGGGTCCCAGATTCGATTTCAGCCTTAGGTGACTGTCTGTGTGGAGTTTACACATTCTCCCCGTGTCTGCCTGGGTTTCCTCTGGGTGCTCCAGTTTTCTCTCACAGTCCAAAGATGTGCAGGTTAGGTGAATTGGCCATGCTAAATTGCCCATTGTGTTAGGTGCATTAGTCAGAGGGAAATGGGTCTGGGTGGGTTACTCTTCGCAGGGTCGGTGTGGACTTGTTGGACTGAAGGGCCTATTTCCACACTGTAGGGAATCTAATAAGTTTGTGGGCAGTTGGTTTGGCCAATCATGATCAAGCACTTTTTGATGGTAAGTGCATAATGGTATTTCAAAACTGTATCAGAATCCATATATGTCATGGGTTCCAATTTTTAGCATCCAATGAGTTTCTTAATGTCTCAGAAAGGTATTTTGCTGACCCATTTTAAAGCCTTATCCAAAAACAGTGGAAACCCAGATATTGGTAAGGAATATAACATAACAAAGAACAATGGATGCTGGAAATCTGAAACAAAACCAGAAATTGTTGGAGAAATTCAGAGGTATCTGAATGAGTACATGAATCGGAAAGGTTCAGAGGAAAATGGAGCAAATGCTCACAAATGGGACTCGATTTCTTTGGGATATTTGCTTGACATGGACAAGTTGGGCCGAAGGGTCTGCTTCTGTGCTGTATATCTCTATGACACTATGAAGTCTGGAAGCAGACTTTCTGAAGAAGGGTCATTGCACCTGAAAAGTTAACTCTGCTTTTTATCCACAGGTACTGCCAGACCTGCTGAGCTTCTCCAGAAATTTCTGTGGTTGCCGTTGATAAGGAGTAGTTTGGCAAAAGTTTTCTTGCCATTTCTCTCATATTTGAAAAGGATTGCAAGTTATATTAAAATTAGCATAGGTTTGACATTCCACTGCCAAACATAACCCATCCAATGCCTGGAGGAAGAATGCCTCATATACCGCCTTGGGACCCTCCAACCACATGGTATCAATATCAATTTCGCCAGCTTCCTCATCTCCCCTCCTCACACCTTATCCCAGATCCAACCCTCCAACTTGGCACTGCCCTCTTGAACTGTCCTACCTGTCCATCTTCCTTCCCAGCTATCTGTTCCACCCTCCCCTCTGACTTTTCACCCCCACCTGTATCTACCTATTGCTTTCCCAACTACCTTCCTACCAGCCCCACCCCCACCCTCCTATTTATCTCTCAGCCCCCTTCTCCCATTGACATTTCCGATGAAGGGCTTATGCCTGAAACATCAATTCTCCTGCTCCTTGGATGCTGCCTGACTTACTGTGCTTTTCCAGCACCACACTTTGCAACTCTGACTCTCCAGTATCTGAAGTCCTCACTTTCTCATCGGTATGGCATTACACGTAGACTTGTTAAACATTGCCTCAGGTTCGTCAGTTTTATTGTTTAGAGATTTGTCCATGATTCCTCCTATTGGATGTAGGTTTGCTTGCTGAGCTGGAAGGTTCGTTTTCAGATGTTTCATCACCATGCTAGGTAACCTCATCAGTGAGCTTCCAGTGAAGCCTTCACTGAAGGCTCGCTGAAGATGATACCTAATATGGTGACGAAACATCTGAAAACAAATCTTCCAGCTCAGCGAGCAAACTTACATCCAGAACCTCAACCTGAGCTACAAATCTTCTCAAAACTCATTAATTTCTCCTACTTTTACAAGTTTAAAACCCCTAAATTCGTCTGACATATTTAAAATCAATTGTTAATACAAACATCCTCTCCTTACCCTTCATGCTTACAATTTTTGCTATAGTATTTTCAAGCTCCAACAATAGGACAAGCCACATTAAATTTAGCAATAAGCATTGAATTAGAGTTAGTTAACAGTGGACATTTGTTCAATAGTAAACAGAGTGCAGTTAAATTCAATACAATCTTTGTAAGAGAAAAATGCAAAAGCGAGTTACAGAAACAATGCTTGAGAATGGCACCAAATGAACTGCTCTTTCAGAAAATTGGTGCAGACACAGTGAATTGATTGGCCTCCTTCTGAACTGTGACATGTCTGTGGGCCTGTGAAAACAGCTGCTAACAGTTTGTTACAGGTGAGGCTGAATTCAACGCGATGAGAGAAAAACTGCAGTAAATTGGGAAATCTGTGAATGGGTAAAATGGCAGAAGATTTGCAGGAAGTATTCTAAAGTAAAATGATACAAAACCAACAGATGATTCTAAGCACCAAGAGCTCTCCCAAGTCAAAAGAGGTAAGGGACAACTGGTAAAGATAGCAAATTTTCCCAAACCAACATTATAGATGTCTTGCCATTGTTTTGGTCTCTCAGAGTTACCTCTTTAATAGTCAGGAAGTGATGTTATAGCTTTATAAAAGTTTGTTTCTGCCACGCTTAGAGTACTGCATTCAATTCTGGTCAGCACACCACGGGAAGTATGTGGAGGCTTTGGAGGGGGTACAGAAAATGTTTACCAGGATGCCGCCTGGATTAGAAAGTATGAGCTACAAGGACAGGCACAAACTAAGGTTGTTTTTTCTGGAGGTTGAGGGGAGACCTGATAGGAAAATATAAAATTATGAGAGGCATAGATAGGGTAGATAATCAGAATCTTTTTTCCCAGAGTTGAAATATTTAATACTAGGGGGTATTCATTTACAATGAGAGGGGCAAGCTTTTTACACAGTGTGTGCCTGGAATGCATTTCCAGGGGTAGTGGTGGAGGCAGATTAAGGTAGAGGCTTACAGATAAGCACATGAATGGAGGAATATGGAACATGGGCAGGCAGAATGATTAGTTTAACTTGGTATCATGTTCGGCACAAAATCGTGGGCTGGAGGGCCGGTTCCTGGGCTGTCCTGTTCTATGTTCTCTAAGCATTTGTCTGTTATTTCTTCAGAGAATTCAATAAGGTTGATCAAGTATCAAAGCCTCCCTTTTGAAATCTTAACTGAGGAATCTTTATTATATTCTCACGTTTTAGATTTTTTACTATTACCTCCTTTATTAAGTATTCCATGTAATTCTTCCCACTGAGATTAAGCTACTGGTTTATAAATATTCTACATCAATAATATTAATTATCTGGCACTATTCCTTTTTCTATTGAAGTCTGTAGTGTTATGGATCAAACCAAATGAGTCCTAACCAAAATATTGTAAGGAGATAGCTTAGACCCTAACTTTAATGTGTATTAAAAACAAGTATAGTTGTGTTCTAAATATGATTTGATTCTTCCTCCACTAAGCTTTATAGAATAGGATCCCCACAGTGTGGAAACAGGCCATTCAGCTCAACAAGTCCATACCAAACCTCTAGACATCATCTCACCCAGACCTATCCCCTACTCTATCCCTGTAATCTTGCATTTCTCACGGCCAATGTACCTAGCCTACAGATCCCTGGACACTATGGGTAATTTAGCATGGCCAATCTACCTAACCTACACAATCTTTGGACTATGGGAGGAAACCATATAGCCAACAGAAGCCCACACAGACACGGGGAGAATGTGCAAGCTCCACACAGACAGTCGCCTGAAGGTGGAATCGAACCCAGGTCCCTGGCATTGTGAGACAGAACTGCTAATCACTGAACCATTGTGGCGTCAAAACACACTTTAGTCAAAACACACTTTATTCATACAACACAAATAAAATAGAAAAAAAGGACATAATTTTAACTCCATTGAAATGCTTAACAAGATAATGTATTATTTAACCACTAATTGTCAACCTTTCCAATATAGGCAGTATCCCATAAAAACACCCTTTGGCAAAAATGCAATTCAGCAAAGCAGCTGTGATTCTCCCCTGCTAACTCTCTCCAGTCCCAAAAGAAAGAAACAATCTGGAACTTTTGGTTTTCAAGAGGAAGCCTTGCTAGCAAAGACTTCACTCCAGAAAAGAATTCAAGCTTTTAGCTCAGCAGCCAACAGACATGCTCACTAGCTGAAATCAAAACTAAAAACCTTCCTGGGTCTGTGAAATAACTGCACACCGTTACCAAGTCAACCTTTATTTACAAGTGTATAGTACATGGGTTTTGCCTACCCACCTCAGAGCCAGTTCTTAGACTGAGGAGACTCTCTGAGAATCCTGTTTACATTTGTCGGCCAGGACTCCTTGAGTGGCTCAAGTTAACAACCCCAAGCAAGGATCTCATAGTCAATGAGATCCATTTGGCACTGGTTCCAATCACTACAGTCCGTGTGATCCCTTATCCCACACACTCATGTATCTTTTATATATTTGGGAAAAAAAATACAGGGAGAATTTAGAAGCAGTTTACCAACTGCCTGTCCGGAGCAGGCAATCTAGCACCACTATTGCAAACCATTCTGCAAGAGACACAACACAGAGCACATCTCTCCTAAAGACACAGTAACATCATAGTAGTTTCACTTCATTCAAACTAAACATTTTATCCTCTCCAGATTTGTCGACTTCATCATTTGCCATTCTCCAATCCACCTTTAATATGTTGATCTGTTTTGATGTTTTCAAAGCAATGGTGAAAGTCAAGATTTGCTAAACTTAACATGAACACCTGAATGACCAAAGAAATGGGCAGACAGACGAGCTCGGCATTATTTGAGCTTGATGTTCATTGGGCTGGAATAAGGCCTTTGCTGAGGGAGGTACTGAGAAGCCAAGGGCTAACAGTAGGGTGAAAATGTCCAAAGGAAGAGATTGGAAGGACACATGGGCCAAAGAAAGAGAATTGAAAGAAGGATCAAAATGTTCTGTTTATCTCAGTAAGAGAAGTTGGAATCTGTGACATCTGACAGGAAGAAAACATTTTTTTTCTTAAAGCAGCAGATGAGGTGAAGAATGAAACATAACTTAATGTCGGAATAGCTTTGATATTAATTAACATAATGTTGCCTGTAATAACTCAGGAAGCTCAGTTGGAAAGAAACGCTTTTTGCTGTTCAACAAGAAACAGAGCCACTACTGGTGGCACGCAAAGGCTAGTCTTGACCTGGGGCAGACAGATCTGTAGACCAGTCCCTGTGTCTGCTTTATATTTTGCATTCAGAAATGTTGTCAGACACAATTGATATGCTTCCTCCCCCCCCCCCCCCCGTTACTAAATTACAGTAGCACTTTTCTTATTGAAGAGTAAATCACCTACATTTCCAATTGAATAAATTACATGCCTGTTAAGGACAATGTAATTCATGAAAGAAGAGGGCGAGGTAGGGAGAGCCAAAAAGTGAGTCTGCTTAATATATATAAACAACCTACTTAGGGATGTAAGATCACAATTCTGCAGGAGGTTGCTCTCAAAACTGTGTCTTCTGGTTCAGAGATATGGACACTGCCACTCAGCTACAGAAGGTCTGCTTTATATGTTTTCCCCACAACAGATATCTTTTTTTTTTAATTTGCGCTGCTCCAAAAGAGGCCTTCAGTCTTGTATTGTATGTTTCTTTTTCCTCAAAATCATCCATGATTTTTATTTTTGTATGTCATGAGACAGGAAAAAGACACCATTGTGGGGAGAAAAACACCCATGTTGCCAATTGTATATTCACGAGCAAAACCTGTTGAGGGCAATGATGACATCAACAAAACAAGTGAGGGGTGGGGGTAGGGAGAGAAGGAGGGGACAAAATCAAAATGGAGTTCTAGCAGGAAATAAAGCACTGTATCCACGCATCCCCCTCACCAACTCCATGGTGCCTGTGTCCCAAAAAACATCAAGAACATTGGTGGACAACATGTGTTCCCTCTCCAATGACACCTTAGGGCTGCTTTATAAAGGGCTCAGGTGATGAGTTCCAGCAAGGCAAGCCATTGCTTGTTACCAAGGGAACTCAGCTCAGTGATGCCATGAAGAGATTAATTTGTGTTTCCTCATGGAGCTTGGTCGGGTTATCAGACTGCCATAGAGAGAAATTGACAGCATGAATGTAGCTCAGGATGTAGTGAGTGCAGTGATTCAAGGAACACTGAGTCTCACAGAGATAAGTACAAGGCAGTGGCTGAGGAATGAGATATCACTGTGAAAGCAATGTTTCATGGACACAGAGTCAACTAAAAGAAGGGTAAAAGACATCAATAAAGGTGAATAAAGTGAAAGTTGTTAAACAGTAATACCATCAGAAAGAAGAACAGCATGTCCTAACGATGGACATTCCTGGAAGTCAAATTGCAGTGTATTAAATAGTAAACAGATACAAAATATTTCCCTGCTGGGAATCTGAAATATAAATAGAAACAAATAGTTATTTTGCCATTGCAGTGCTCAGGGCTGTGAATGATTTCATCTTGTTGGCAGGTTTGATCGGTTTGCGGATGTTAGATTTGACTAAGGAGTTGGTCTTGCTGTGCAGGTGTCAGTGATTTTATTTCACTGACAGCTTTGTGTTAACTTGTGAACATGCATGATTTTATTTACATTCTGTATTTCTTTTGGGTGTGTGGACATTGTTGTATTAGAACCATGAATATTAGGCTTATGACAACTCCCCAACTGCTAACTGTCCAGAAGTAAGCAAGGTTAATTAAACATTTAATTTCTTAATCATATGTTATCATGAATACCACCTAATTTATAGTCTGGGTTATTAGATTGTCCAAATAATCTACTTGTGGAGCTGAGACACTCATCCTTTTGACAAGGTGCCACACAGGAAGCTACTGAGTGAAATAAGGATCCATTATGTTACAGGCAATGTGTTAGCATGGATAGAGGCTTGGCTGTCTGGCAGAAAGCAGAGAGTGGGGATAAAAGGGTCCTTCTCAGGATGGCAGCCAATGCAAGTGATGTTCCACAAGGGTCAGTGTTGGGAGAGGCTGAACAGGCTGGGGCTGTTTTCCCTGGAGCGTTGGAGGCTGAGGGGTGACCTTTAAGAGGTTTACAAAATTAAGAGGGGCATGGATAGGATAAACAGGCAAAGTCTTTTCCCTGGGATCGGAGAGTCCAAAACTAGAGGGCATAGGTTTAGGGTGAGAGGGGACAGATATGAAAGAAACCTAAGGGGCAACTTTTTCACACAGAGGGTGGTACGTCTATGGAATGAGCTGCCAGAGGATGTGGTGGAGGCTGGTACAATTGCAACATTTAAGAGGCATTTGGATGGGTATATGAATAGGAAGGGTTTGGAGGGATATGGGCCGGGTGCTGGCAGTGGAACTAGATTGGGTTGAGATATCTGGTCGGCATGGATGGGATGGACTGAAGGGTCTGTTTCCATGCTGTACATCTCTATGACTCTATGACTTTATTAACATTCTAGATGAAGGAACTGAGGGCATTCTGGCTAAGCTTGTAGATGATACAAAGAGAGGTAGAGGGACAGGTAGCACTGAGGAGGCAGGGAGGCTGCAGAAGGATTCAGAAAGGTTTGGAGAGTGGGCAAAGAGTTGGCAGATGGAGTACAATGTGGGAAAGTCTGAGGTTATGCAGTTTCATAGGAAGAATAGAGACATAGACTATTTTCTAAATGGGGAGAAAATTCAGAAATCTGAAGTGCAAAGAGACTTAGGAGTTCTAATCCAAGATTCTCTCCAGGGAAACTTGCAGGTTGAGTCAGAAGTTAAGAAGGCAAATGCAATGATGGCATTTATCTTCAGAGGACTTGAACATAAAAGTAGGGACGTAACTTCTGAGGCTCCATAAGGCTCTGGTCAGACCATATTTGGAGTATTGTGTGCAGTTTTGAATGCCTTTTCTCAGGAAGGATGTACTGGTCTTAAAGTGTGTTCAGAAGGGGTTCATGAAAATGGTCCCAGGAATGAAAAGCTTAATGCATGACGAATGTTTGAGAACTCTGAGTTTATACGCGATGGAGTTTAGAAGGATGGGGGAGGGTATCTAATTGAAACATACAGAATATTCATTAGCCTGGACAGAGTAGGTGTAAGGAAGATGTTTCCAATGGTAGGAGAGGCTGGGACCTGAGGGCACAGCCTTAGATTAAAGGGAAAACATTTTAGAACAGAGATAAGGAGAAATTTCTTCAGCCAGAGAGTGGTGAATCTATGGAATTCATTGCCACAGAAGGCTGTGGAGACCAGGTCATTGAGTATATTTAACACTGAGATAGATAGGTTCTTGAGTAGGAAGGAAATCAATGGTCATGGCGAGACAGCAGCAGAATGGGGTCGAGAAACTTAGCAACCATGATTGAATGGCAGGAGACAAAAAGACTGCAGATGCTGGAGTCCAAGGTGGACAAGCAGGAGGCTGGAAGAACACAGCAAGCCAGGCAGCATCAGGTGGCGGAGAGGTCGGAGCAGACTCGATGGGCTGAATGGCCTAATTTCTGCTCTTATGTATTATGGTCTTATAGTCTTATTAATGTGCTTGTTTAGTAATGTAGTTTAGAACCCATTTTGTGCAATGAATGTTTGCTGTTTTCTGCGGCTGGGGATACTGGCAGTGTAACTGACGTGAGATTAATATACATTTTATTCAGCTTCCAGGCCATTACCAGAAACCTAACAAGGATGCCAGAGTTGGTATGGAAATGAATGATGCCAAAGATTTGCCAGGGCTGGAAGTTATAAAATTTCCCTGTGAAGATATTAGATGGAATGATTTGGCTTTTATTTCTGGATGGCTTCCCATCCATTCAGGGTGCCATTGGCTGGAAACAAATGGTCATCTGATTGTTACATGACCAAGCAAGAGTATTCATTAACTGCAGAGGATTTTATTCCATCTGTGTTTAGCTGGTGGACAACCACAAAAAAGGATTCATGCAGCACATGCCCGGGAACACTCATAATAATACATCTGGTCATCATCCACAAGGTGGGCAGACCTTGGAACCAAACTTAAACAAGAATAAAAAGATTCCCATTTCAAACAGGAGTGAAGGGCCATCAGAACCCACATGAGAACCAAATGTGTCATCTAATAAATAATTTTTCTCTTCAAGTTGCATTCTGGAGGGATCATTCATTCATCAACAGGAGAACACTTCCAGAATAATTGTGATGTGCTGTGCTCTATAGAGTACGGTGAGGACTAGAGGTGCAGGATGAACACACTTCACCTGATCAGGATTACAATGATGATAAGGAGGAAGTTGGTGCCCCCCCATTCCAGACTAGTTGGTCATATAGCTGCTCAGGATGGTCAGGAATGCTTGATGGAAAATTCAGTTCATCGTTTAAACCAGACTGAAGCAATTCTCAAATTCCTTGCCATTGCATACCCACATGGACATGTCATCTGGTCATTACCAGATACCTGTAGCAAATCCATCAATTACTTTCTGTCTCAGTTCTTCCCATTCAGTACATAATGAATGAAAAACAGAGTTGGTACTCAAAATTTAACAATGAGAGAAACAGGAAAGTGGGATTTAGTTGTAGTACATCTAGTGTGATTCAAGAAATTAAGTTAACAAATATTCAATAACAGCCATATGCTTGGTGAATTTTGAAGACCTGTTCTTTTCTCTTTCAGTGGAAGCCATGTAACTCCCTCTCTATTCCTTACTCTCACTTGAGGTTCTCACTTGACAGCCCAACATGGATGGCTCCATCTGAAGCTATGAAGAGGGACACACGTGTGAGTGGAAGAGAAGTTAGCCTGGGGCAAGGAATGCATGAGATCATGCAGCTGTCTTTCAATTATCTCTCCCAGATTCCACATCAACAGAGTAGAGTTTGGGGAGAACTGTGCCCTCTGACACCATTGTCGCTACCACAACTCTCAACTGTCGTCACTTGCGAGGCTGGTTTACCTGGCGACATCCAGTGAACTGTCCAAGGTTACCTATGACAGGCCATCTTTAGCAGGCATGAGCTCCTCTGTAGAATGCTCATCACCTGGAGGCAAGGGCTGTACCTCTTCTTTGAATATCATAAAGCAGAGAAATGCTACAGGCTGTATGATTAAGATGATGTTTCAGTAAGTGCTGACATTAACTCATGGTGACATTGACTTCTTGTGGGTCTGAAATGTAGATCCTGTCACCAAAGAACACTTTACCCAATCTTGTCACCTCGAGGGTTTGAGGAAGCAGAGATGTTAGCAATGTCTCCTGTCAGGCTGGGACAACTACAAATCTGTGGAGGTCATAGAATCATAAAATCCCTACAGTGTGGAAGCATGCCATTTTCTTCCTGACCTCTCCGCCTCCACCCCAGTCTGACCTATCACCCTCACCTTGACCTCTCTCCACCTATCACATTTCCGACGCCCCTCCCCCAAGTCCCTCCTCCCTACCTTTTATCTTAGCCTGCTGGACAAACGTTCCTCATTCCTGAAGAAGGGCTTATGCATGAAACATCGATTCTCCTGTTCCCTGGATGCTGCCTGACCTGCTGCGCTTTTCCAGCAACACATTTTCAGCTCTGATCTCCAGCATCTGCAGACCTCACTTTCTCCTCAAGCATGCCATTTAGCCCACTGAGTCCACACCGACCCTCCGGAGTGCATCCCACCAGACCCTATCTACCCTGTCCCTGTAACCCTGCATCTCTCATGGTTAATCCACCTAGCCTGAACATCCTTGGACACTATGGGGCAATTTAGCATGGCCAATCCACCTAATCAGCACATCTTTGGACTGCGAGAGGACTCAGAGAAAACCCACACAGAGACAGGGAAAATGTGCAAATTCCACACAGTTCAGTCACTGGTGTTCAAACTGTCCTTTGTACCCTGTGCTGAGTTCTCCATCGAGACTGACACAGGAATACTCTGAGTGTCTATAAGGTGTGTGAGTAACTGACGGATTCAGCGCATTTAGTTAGGATAGCAGTTGAAACTTTATTGCTGGAACAGCACAGCAGGTCAGGCAGCATCCAGGGAACAGGAGATTCGACGTTTCGGGCACAGGCCCTTCTTCAGGAATGAGCAGAGAGTGTTCAGCAGGAGAAGATAAAAGGTAGGGAGGAGGGACTTGGAGGAGGGGAGTTGGAAATGTGATAGGTGGAAAGAGGTCAAGGTGAGGGTGATAGGTCGGAGTAGGATGGAGGCGGAGAGGTCAACAAGAAGACTGCAGGTCAGGAAGGCGACGTGGTCGACGGTGCCCTCCACCGCATCTCCTCCACTTCCAACTCCCCTCCTCCAAGTCCCTCCTCCCTACCTTTTATCTTCTCCTGCTGAACACTCTCTGCTCATTCCTGAAGAAGGGCATGTGCCCGAAACGTCGAATCTTCTGTTCCCTAGATGCTGCCTGACCTGCTGTGCTGTTCCAGCA